>NC_133660.1:28167787-28319804 GCF_037893015.1 Macrotis lagotis
CAGCCCAATGGCCCTGCCTACTGTGGCTAGTGTTTCTAGAGTTGAGCTCATTTCCTTTTTCTGGTTTTATTTCTTTAGTCCTTTCCAGGCTTCCTTTACACCTGTCCATCACCACTTTCCTGCCAAATTGAGCATTGCCTAATATTTTTAATAGACTCTCATTAGAATTCCAAACTGAAGAACTAGAGGAAAATAATTGTATTATTTGTTCCTTGGATTTTGGAGTTTTAATTTATGTTGAAATGTGACTAGAGATAATTGTCATTGTTGTATTCAATTCCTTCATTTTCATGATTTCATATAGGGTACTAGCTCCATGAAGATTATCTGTTGTTAATCTGATGAAGTCCATGGATTTTATTTTTTTTAGGTTTTTGCAAGGCAAATGGGGTTTAGTGGCTTGCCCAAGGCCACATAGCTAGGTAATTATTAAGTCTCTGAGGCTGGATTTGAACTCAGGTTCTCCTCACTCCAGGGCCATTGCTATATCCACTGCGCCACCTAGCTGCCCCTCATGGACTTTTTCTAAAATGTCTTCAAATGCATTTAAAAATACTTAGAATTACAGAAAAAATCAACTATATTGAAGTATGTTATAAAAATAACAAACAAAGGCTATTGAGTCTGTGTTGATTTCATTGGTGAAAGGAATTTTCGAGTGAATACTTCCCCTAGAAATGCAGGCAGACATCTTATGGGCAATTTCCTGTCTCAATTTTCTAGAACACTGAGAACTGAAGTGACTTGCTTAGGGTTACATACTCTGAATTTATTAGAGGTCAAATCTTCTTGGTGCTACTATATCATGCTCCTCCTAAATTTTATGTAATTAATAACTTTTATGTAAATATTTTATATAAATGATTTATACATCACAGATTCTTTTAATATTTCATGGAAATGAAATGACTGATCCAGCCCCTTTGTATAATCCTAATCCTCAATGAATCTTTGACAACATGGTACAGTCTTCTTGGACCTTACTTGGTCCATTCTTCACCCTTCCCACCTCTTTCCCAAGAATCTTTCCATTGCTTTTTGGGTCACCTAATCTTAAGAATTCAATATTCACAACCATTTCTGAGAAAATATTCTATTAAGAAGATAGACTTTCACGGGTGGCTGGGTGGCACCTTGCATAAAGCACTGGCACTGGAGTCAGGAGAACCTGGGTTCAAATCTGGTCTCAGACACTTAATAATTACCTAGCTGTGTGGCCTTGGGCAAGCCACTTAACCCTGTTTGCCTTGCAAAAAAAAAAAAAGAAGATAGACTTTTGAGTAGGTAGTAACTTGGAAAAGGTAAGTTAGGTGGCACAGTGGAGAGTGTCAGAGTCTGAAATCAGGAGAACTTATCTTCATGAATTTAAATTTCACCTCAGATACTTAACAGCCTGTGAGATCCTGGACAAAGTGACTTAACCTTGTTTGCCTCAGTTCCTTGTTTCTTAGAAAGCATAGGTAGACTTCAGAGATCTTTCCCTGAGTTTTTTTTCCCTTCAAATTCTGTGGATACAGATTACTCCATTTGTAATCTCTCACTCTCACAAAATGACAGGTTCACATCCTTCTTCAATCATTACATCATTAAATGTCTTTTTGCATCACTTCCAACAAATTTTATTATACTGCAACTCTGCTTTCACTTGAAGTTAACACAGATACATCTTGGAATAAAAATATTATAGCACTATTTAGACATGTTGAATTTATGATCTTTCTGATATAGCCAGTTTAAAATGTCTAAATGACACTTTGAAATGTGTGAATGGAGAAGGAAGATCAGGGTTCAAGATGGGGGTGTAAAAGTCAGGGGCATCTAGAAAGACATTATTAAAATGGACAACATAGAGAGGAAGATATTTAGGATAATAAAGAGCTTTGAACCCATAGTAGTAATATGGAGTCACTAGTATTAATTGAATGGGGGTGTGCTGTGATCAAACCTGCATTTATAGAGATCATAAATGAACAAAGGTGAGGACAGAAAGTGGAGAAGCTTCAGGCAAGAACTCAACCTGCCTGTCATTGGACTAGTTCAGATATGAGGTGATGAGGACCTGTACCAGGGTGGATGAAGTGTCAGAGGAGAGATGGGGCCCTATATAAAAGATTGGAAAGGTAAAACCAATACATTCTGGAAACAAGTTGGATATGGGAGTTGAGAGAGAGAGAGAGAGAGAGAGAGAGAGAGAGAGAGAGAGAGAGGATTTAAGGACTTCAATTAAATGTGAACCTGAATGACTTAGAGAATGGTGGTATCCTCAACAATAATAGGGAAGGTAGGAAGAAAGGACATTTGGTGTAAATTCTATTTATTTCTCAACAAGTTTCCCCTCCACTCTGATATCTCACTTTTCTTTTGAGTTCTTATTATTAAGCAAAGTGCATAACCCACAATAATTGCTTAATAAATGTTTATTGATTGAACAGCTGATGTTCTATCATACTTATGAGCAGAATTTGGGAGAATCACTTTTTTTCAATGTTTTCAAATTCAAATTCAAATTTTTCAATTTCTTTGCTTGATGGAATTAACTTCTAAATTCATATGGTTCTGGGTTTGTTTTTTATTTTTATTTTGTGTTATTAATATAACAACAAGAAAATGGGTGCTACATGCATAAAAAAGGGAACATTAAGGATTGTCCTTATGTGGCTCAAAGGAATGCTCTACAGGCCTCTCTAGAAACTTCTTCCCAGTCATTCCTCCAGGGATACTTTCATTCTTGCAAGGAGAGTATGCTGGAGACTGGGACCAGAGTCCATCCCTCTGCTATTCTCAAAGAGAGGGGTGCCAGGCTAGAAATATATTTTTAAATCTCTTTTAAATATTGCTCTTCTATGGTTATGTTTGGGTGCCATCTAATTTTTTATTGCTTTGCCATTTTTTTCTGTAGGGGAGGACGAGGATCCCAAGCTCTATATTCAAGTCTTGTCCCCTTACCTACCTAATATCATTTCAACAATGAACACAAATAGTAAATAATAAAGAAACTCATTTATTCAAATCATTGCAAAACAGAAACCAGAGAGATGTACTTAGGAGATCATACTGGACAATACAAAACTTGAGGGAATTTCACTTTGGGAAGAAGGTAATAACTCAACAGAGAGAGGGTCTTGATTCTCACCCAAGAGAAAACTCCATAAAGACTCTAGAGTAACAAGATTGGAAAAGGAATATGATAGAGACTTCTTGCTTCCTTCATGCCTTCCCAGAGGTTTTTCCATGAGCAACTTGAAGTGAGATTGGTTTCTACCAGCTTGTCTCTTGTACTTGAAAGTCCATTCAAAGCTCAAAGATGGCTCTTTTTTGGAGACTCTCCAATGGGAAACTCTTCACTTGAAGAATCCTGAAAAGAGACTAACTGAGAATTGAAACTTTTTCTTTATATCAATTTCACAACATGCTTCATGTTGTAAAGAAAGAGCAGAATACCAATAGACTTTTGGAGTGTGATTGTGTGCTTTTGGACTTATTCAATTATCTTTATGAGATTGATTTTTTAAATCTTTATTTCTTGTTCTGATATTTTGGTCATTTTATAGTTTTATATTCATCAATTTCTTTAAACTTATAAATGTAATTATTTGGACAAAATAGCTTGCAATAATCCTCTTGAATTGTGATTTCTCCCTTTTTTATTATAGAATTTTGATTTTCCCCCATCTTTATTCCACAAATTGGTTAATAGTTTATCTATTTTTAGATATGATTTGATTATATATTTTTCAGTTTTATATATCTTCTTTGATTTTTCTTTATTTTTATTTTGATTCAATTGAAATTTGGATTTATGATTTTTCTTAGTTCTTTTTAGACCCACATCAAATTCATTGATCTATTCTTTCTTTTGTTGAAAAAATGTTTTTAGGGATTTAAATTTTCCACGAGGGACTGTTTTTATTCTATCCAACAATAATTGGTGTATTATACTTTTATTGTAATTTCATTTTATGAAATTATCACTTGTAATATGACTTACTCTTTGTTCAAACAATTCTTTTACTTTTGATTTAGATTTACCTCACTCAAGTGCCCTTTAGCTCCTTATTTATTATAATTATTGCTGCATTATAATAAGCAACCAATTATCTAATATATCTGGTTTTTGTCTTTGTTTATAAGTGACTTATTCCATAAAGCATGATCAGTCTTTATAAAGATGCATTGCACAGCTTAAAATATGTATCTCTCTCGATATTGTTATTTAATGATAAGCAGAGATCTATCATATCTACATTTTTAAAAATTCTATTTAGGACTGTGATTTCTATTTTATTTCTCTTTTTATTAGTTTTGTTTAAGTCTGAGTTACATTGAAGTTTCTATTATGATTTTACTTTCCTTTTCACATTATAAGGAAATGATAATCATTTTAATGTATAGGTGAACCTTTGTGTGTTTTGAGAGCAAAATGTATCTGCACAAATATGGCAGAAACTGAAATGACATCTAATTTGTATGACAGGTTAACTAATTGAGTTAATCCTTCATTTAATGTGATTAAACTGATTCTAGGAATCAAATTATAGATGGGGTGGAAGAGTTGCTGACTGGCCTTACAACAGACATTTATCTTAAGCAGCTTAACACCGAGGACAGCAGAGAAACTACCACTCTTTTATTTTCAAAAATTATAAGAGGATGGTATACATGAAGATAAATGAGAAATAACAATACCTTACTTTTTATAAATATATCCACATAGATGACACTGACCGCTTAAGCAACTAAGCCATAAATGTGCAAGAATTGGAATGAAAAGTAATCATTTTTCTTCTGTAACAATAGGATGAGCAACTGGGTAGTAAAGTACACAGAGTGTAGGCCAGACATCAAGAAGATACATCTTTAAGAGTCTAAATCTGGTTTTAATCACTTACTAACTGTGTGACCAGGAGAAAATTGATTAAACCCATTTACCTCAGTTTTCTGATCCATAAAATTAATTGGAAAAGAAAATGGCAATCTGTTTCAGTATCTTTGCGTAAAAAGATCCTAAGTGTGGTCATGAAGAATCATACAAGACTGAAATGACTTAACCACAATAGAAAATTTGGAAGAATATTTTTAGGAATTATGAACAAGGAATTCACATTGCTTTTTGTCAACTTTTATATTCACCTCAAAGACATGTAGGAACAATTTGTTGTCCATTTCTAGGCAATCCGTAAAAAGAAAACAAAACTTTGTCCCTAAGCAGAGAATGGAGAAAATAAGAACTGAAATTGAGGAACTACTAAATCTGAAGAAAGAAGACTCAAAGATACTGGGGTATTTTTAGGTTTTTGCAAGACAATGGGGTTAGGTGGCTTGCCCAAGGCCTCACAGCTAGGTAATTATTAAGTGTCTGAGGCTGGATTTGAACTCAGGTATTCCTGATTCCAGGACCAGTGCTCTGTCCACTGTGCCACCTAGCTGTCCCTGACTCAAAGATAATGAAAACTGCCACCACACAATCTTTAGAAATTATAATTGATATAAAAGCAAATAACAAAAATAGGTCCAAAACTTGAAAACAAGTTGAAAATGACTGATAGACATTTTTAGAACATATAATAAAGTGGTTAAAAATCAAAAACAAACCAAAACAAAAAAAAGTTTAGAATATTTTGGGGAATATAATAATTAAATAATGGTAAAAGTTGACAAGATGTAGCGGCTATTGAATTTGTCAATTATAACTGAAGGTGGTTTGCCTCCAGATAAGAGTAGCAAATGATTAAGTTTCAAGAGAAGAATCAAAAGATCCTCAAGGACAAATCTGCATGAATTCAGTCACAGAGAAACATCAAAGAAATAACTGTCACACAGATTTTTGTGGGGAAATGAGAATGTTTTTTATAGCAACTCAGGGTTAGGTTATTGTCAGCAGACATAAAAAGGAGCCTGATGAATATGTGGAGAAAGGAGAAATTGTCTCATCCCTATTGGCTGCAAAAATTTAGCACCTACAATAGATGGTGGTTAGAATTATTTTAGGAGGTTTCTATAGATATAAATGATTAAAAAATAACTAATCCCTATACTATAATATAGTTCCCAAAATTTCCTAGAGAACTCATTCAATACATTTTAATTATTTTATCCCTTTCTCTGCTTCTTTTGATGTTTTCTCCTATAAAAATGAAAATTAGAACAAGTATTTCCATTTACTTTTTTTGTATCTCCAACATTTAGTACAATGTTGGCACATAAAAGGACAAAGTAGGTGATTAAAAAATGTTTATTGACTAATCAAAAGACTTGTTCTCCACTATTTCTCAGACATGACATATCAAAAAAATTTTAAGAAATACATTTATTAATAGATATTTGTGTTTCCACACCAAATTCTCATAATCTCCAAGCTGTGTGCAACAAAAAATCCAGAACTAAAAGAGTAGTTTAAAATCCCAAGGAGATAAGAGGAGATACATGGCATCAGACATCTTGCTGTCCAATCTGCCATTTGAGTTGTATCAAACATATTTTTCATGAGATTAGGGAAAGAATTTACATTTTAATACTTTTCAGTTAAATAAAAAAACAGTGGTTATAATAGCCTTGCAATCCTTTGTTGAACATTAAATATAAAAGAGCAATAACAAGATGGTGACTTGTCCAAGAATCACTGCTATCTGAAATACACTAATAAAAAAGAGAAGAATAAAATGATATTGATGATGCAAGTGCGAATGCTAATAACAATAATCATAGTATATGTGCTTCTCTAGTGGCAGTTCTGAATATTTATAATGTGAAAGTACCCTATCAGATACATTTCTGGATATCATGTTTCCTTGCTTGCTTGTATTTATCATTCTGTCCATGTATGTTAAACTGATTGAATCATATTCCCTGAACTTCAAGCCCACCTCTCCTATATTCTCCCTGTCATATGAACACCTGCTCAGGGAGAGCAGCTGCTGACTCACCAGCAGCTGAACTTAGCCTTATTTCTTCTTAATCACATTCTATATTTGTAGAACCTTGGGTTACTCAGATAAGGATTATCTGGCTCACACACACACACACATAAAAAATGCTTAAGAAAGAAATGGGATTCTCACTCACGTGAAAGTTCTGTTCACTGGAAGAATTTAAAAAAAAATCTCAAGAAGGAAAAACTAAAACAGGTCTGAGAAAAGTCAAATGCCTTATGTTGTTAAAAAAAATCACAATGTCTACTGGAACAGGACCTAACCAGATTTTTTTCTTCCTGCCAGAGTGAGAATTTTCACAATTTCTTTGTGATATAAATTTAATTTAGAAGATATTAATTTATGTAATACACTGTGCTAGGGACCTGGGGTACAAAGACAAAACTGAATCAATCTCTTCCCTCAAGGAATTTCCATTCCTTAAGGAGAAAACAATGCAGATATAAAGAATCAAATACAAGGTTTATACAAAATAGATACCAAGTAATTTCTGGAAGCTGAGAGCAATATGGAAAGAGATCAGTAAAGGCTTCCCAGAGGAGATTCAGTTTGAGCCTTAAAAACTGGAGTTCTAAAAGGCAGATGTGAGGGAGGGGATCATTCCAGACATGGGGATCAGCCTAGGCAGAGGTCCAGAAGCAGATGGAATGTCCTGTTAGGGAAACAGTAAGTAGGCCAATTTGGCTGGCATATGACATGGATGTAGAATTTTCCAGTATATAAATATTCATCCTAAATATGTATAAAAGATTTTCTATTACACCCTCCCATTTAAGAATAAATTCTCTTGGGAAGCCATATTTTTACTAAATTACTAAGCTCAGATTCTCAAATTTAGTGATCCAACTGGATCATGATGGTATAGAGGACAGAGCTGCCACAGCCAAACAATAAGCATTGTTTAACCATCTACATTTTGCCCAGCAAACAAAGGGAGGAAAGAAAAGAAAGGAAAAAAGAAAAGAGAAAATCACAAAGTCTGAACTCATAGTTCATATTACCAGTCATATATTTTATTAGGAATAATCAATAATACAGAAATATTGAAGAGTACTTTAACGATGGAATGTTTTTCAGAATGATCACCTTACCCTTACAGTTCCTCAAGAATTCTCAGAATACTGTTTTGCTTCCAGAATGAGAGATACTTAGCTTTTTCAGCATGTGTCTTTAAACTTTTTTAAATTAACACCTTATTCTCTAAATCTCCCAGAATTTTTTTTCCATGAGAATTAACTCATCAGATCTCCTAATGAAGAAATTTCTATTAGTCTTTGAATGTCTTTCTCATTCTTCCTCAAATATATTAGGTAATTGCTCCCTCTGGTCCAGTAAGATATGATTCTCTTTCTCTTAAAAGTACAACAATACCCAAAGTCTCTCCAATAGGGACTATTTAACTAGGAATTCCATATGCATACAAAAATTATGTTGACTTACATAACAAATAAAATGAGAAGAACACAGATGTTTATTTTTTTGTTGAAGCCAAAGTAAGAATGTGTAACTGTCTTCAAATCCATTTTCCAAAAAGATTTTTCAACAGATGTTATTTGTATAGAGTGAACAGATAAGTTTTCTTGTTCAAGGTTATTACCCACATGGGAATTTTTTAATCATTTGCCTAGAACATGTTCTACAAAGCTGACCATTAAAAATAAACTAGACTCACTGCCAGTTATACAGAATAAAAGGAAGCTGCATCTCTTCAGGGAATACCAGATCCCTCCTGCAGGTCCCTCTGGTTCAACTCATAAGGAGTTCTGGATCATTTCCAGTGGTATGATTAGGGAACATGAACAATAATTTCCTTTATGTGTATGTGACCAGCTTGGCTAGATCAAAAATAAAAGTATGAAGCCTCTAAATAAAGTTGGGGGTCAATTCCCATTCTTTGTTCTTTGTTTTGATTTCTTCTGCACATGCCCCAGATCGCCTAAGATAGAGGCACCCGTGTAGTACATGATAGATACCTGTTTCTGAGAGAAGACATTTTCTGTCCTTCTGACTCTGGATAGGAACAACCCCTTTTCATTTTTAAGTGTAACAGTATGCATTTAAAATTACTATATTCACATTTTCTCATTCTCACTTTCCAGCAATGTCACAGGTGAAAGTATATCTGCCAATAAAAAGGAAACCATCAACTAAGCTGCTGTGGGTGGCTTCGGTGATCCCACAAATTAGACTTGAGTTTTCATCTATTTTATTTACCTTTTTCAGATCTAGAAGCACAAAGGGGTGCTGTGGTCTTTAGATCCAACTCAAAGCTTTGGAGTCAGGATTCCAGGATGGATGATGTTGCCATCCCAACAAGGAAGTCTTGGGTATCATAACTCTAGCCTGATGGGACTGACACTCTATAGGAAGTGATCTAAGTTGTGAATGTAATCCTCTTTCTTTCCCTGTGACTGAAGTGGTTTAAGTAAAAACCATAAGGGACTCTTAAGTATGTGTGTGTGTGGGGGGGGTTGAGGGTTGTTTGTATATTTGTTTTTGGTGTACCTTGTATATAAATAATCCTTTATAAAAGATATTCTATTAAATGGAACTGAGGTACTGGGATCCCCTAAAATTGAGGGAATACTATTCATCAAGACTAGATACCTCTGACTTCTTCATTCCCTTTAAAGCTACTGGAGAAGCTGTAATTGGAATAAAATACAACCCATCCAGCCTTTAGGTAGTGAAAGGACAGATTAATAACTATTTCACTTTGCTTTGGTTGTTCTCTTTGCCATCACAGATCCAAATTCCTCTTAGACTTGGTAGGATGCTTTTTTTTTACAAGGCAAACGGGGTTAAGTGGCTTGCCCAAAGCCACACAGCTAGGTAATTATTAAGTGTCTGAGACTGGATTTGAACCCAGGTACTCCTGACTCCAAGGCCGGTGCTTTATCCACTACCACCTAGCCGCCCCTATAGGATGCTTTTGAAATCTGCTATGGCTGAAGGATGATTCACCCTACAGATAACCAATGTGCCAAGCATCTCCAAGTTTGGTAAATCCTGACTTCCAGAAGCAAACACACTATCTGTTACTAAACTGATATTCAAAGTCTTTCCAGCTTACGTGAACTTATATGATGTGTACTATTTTGTCAAGGTCTGTATGATGAGAGGATGAGGCCTCAGATGACAATTTGCCATGCCGCTTTGGAAAGATGACCGGATTTGGATTCTGTGGATAGGGATTAAATCTTATTGTCCTCTGCCCACTGACTCTGGTTTTTTCTGAGATTCTTTTCTCATCTATACATGGCAAAAGTATTTGTCATATAGTCAAAAAATCTGGAATGATCGGGAGTCGTAACTATTCCCTCCTGGAGTAGATCTTCATGGAGCTATCAGGACTAAGCTTCAGTAAACTCCTCTGGTTTCTAGAAAGCATTCCAAACCTGAAAAAGCTGAGAAGATGAATCTTGCCAGAGAGAGTGAGACTCCCTTTCTGGAAGAATTGAAGGAGCAGCCTATTACACCAACACAGCCAATGGAAAGAGGTTGCTTTCACTCTTGTGTTGGGGGAATACAAACTATCTTCTCCTAAAAGCAAGTTCCTGCCATCTCCCACATGGATGTCTCCATCTTTGATAATCTAGGCATGTGCAAGGCTTGGCTACAAAAACAATCATGAATGTAAGCTATATAACCTAAGTACTTCTCCCACAAGGGTGCTTTGTGGCTTTTGTCACTTCTCTTTTTTTAGAGAAGGAATAAATACAAAGCATCTTGACCATTTGAAAATTGTGATTCTCTAGGTCTGATTTAGGATGTGAAATATTTCTACTTTACAAAAATAAATACTGCAATTTCTGTCTCCAGAGACCAGTCCTTGATTTGTAGACTGGGTTGGATGTAGAATGTTCTAGGAGTTTAGTTATGGAAATACAATGAAATGAGACACTTATAGATTAATAGTTAACAAAAGGAATCTTACTTAGCTATAGCAAGGAAAGAATATTCAGCAAGGACACAGCATTGATTCAGTTGGGCACATCTAATGAGGATGCTGTAGCAAAGAACTGAGCTTTAGGACCCTGAGATAATTACAGCAATTCTCTGGTATGATTTCAATGCCTTTTAAGGAAGAATTAAACAAACATACATGGAGGATATTGCTCCAAACTTTGAAGCACCCACCCCCCAAATCCCCATCATCTCCTACATACATCCTCTCTCACACCAAAGTATACAACCTGTCTTTTCTATCTGTATTCATTAAATCAAACACATACCATACAGGTTACTTCCATTCTGATAAATTTGAAATTAAAGTGATTAGTAAAATAAAGAAACCCTTCTGTGCTCAAAAACATATGAGCAGTGAAACTCATCAATTTTCTTCCATTTCTTTCCCCGTGTTTTGTACTAAGATACCAAAGGATCATATCTAAGGCTAGAAGGGATCCAGGGATGGGATCATAAGTTCAGACCTGGAACAGACTCAAGAGGTCAGAATGTCTAATCTTCATCATCACACAGATGAGGAACCTGGATCAAGTCGTTCTTAAGGGCACACAAGTGGTAATTGTCAAAGGTTGGGAAGTTCCTACACACGATTGAGTTTTAAAGAGAATGACAAGAAGGATTTTTACACCATTCCTAAGAAATGCTGAAATTTTGATGAAATCTAGTCTCAGCATGCTGGTAACTGGCTAGGCTCTCAACAATTCACAATTCTCAAAAAATGTTATGTTTTAGATGGTCTTAAAATGATGTCTTCTATCTATACATACACCCTCCCAGTCATCCCCCACTGCTCTGGTATGCTACTCATCTCTAAATTCCAAAAATTCTAAAAGAAAAGACTGATAAAATTGTGCCATAAATTAAGGCACTGTAGATTTTAGTCTGTCCTTTGCCACAATGAAATTAGTGCTCCCCAGGCCAGCCTAATTCACAATAAAAGGGTCTCACAATTGAATTTGCTTAATCCCACACTAAATCATCAGAGACCCATGAATGAATTGCAGGCAGGAAAAAATAAGGCAAAATGCCCTGATGGGAGATTGGCCAGATGATTGGCCTTTCTAGATCTATGCTCATGTTGACAATAATAATATAAGTGATAAGAGGAATGGCAGAATTTTTTCCAGTACCATGGAAACTTGAGCCACAAGAATAGTTATGAGTGCTGTGTAGTCCTCACAAACTGAGTTTTTGACTAATTTCCTTTTAAAATATTCATTAAATAACCTCAAATGGGTAGCAATGTGAATATCAACTTTTATCAACCTATAGAGTTATGAGGCTATCTTGGATGATGAGCATCAATGTGGTGGGGGGTGGGAAGGGGCACTGAGCATAGGTTCAAGAATCAGAAGGTTGATGAAAATGGCTTAAATCCTTTCTCTGTAACTAGTAGTTAGGGGACCTTGAACAAGTCCATTAAACTCTCTCAGCTTAATGATTATGATGATGATGATGATGATGATGCAAAGCATTTACTCAGAACACTATAGGGCAGGCATTGTGCTAATGCTTTACATATACTATCTGATTTGTTCTTCACAAAAGTCCCAATATGTAAATGACAATGTTGTCACCATTTTACAGTGAAAGAAACAGCCTGAAGGAGATTAAGTACTTCAACCAATGTCCCACAGCTAGCAAATGTCTGAGAGCAGTTTTGAACTTAAATCTTCCTAAGCTCTCTCCACTGTGTCACTAGATGTGAAAATCATAAAACACTAAATAAATCTGCCAATAGTCAGTCAAGGAAATCTGTAAGAGAAAGAGGTCAGGAGCTTTAGCATCAGCAAAGATTGCTTTAGAGTGAAGATAAGAGGAAAATGGGAGCCTCAGAAGCCTCAATGAGTAATAGATTGTGGAATGAAAAATCTCTTGAGGACAAGGATTTTTTTATTTGCAGTGTCTTTGTAACAGTGAAGTGATTTTTCACATAGTTGCTTTATTAAAAATGGTAAAGTGAGTTAAATTAATAAATATTTTTGGATTGGAGATGGCAAAAGGAATGAGCTTTTTCAAGTTTGCACTGATGTTCAGAGAACATTGGTGAAGTGTTAATGAATAGAACTATTTTTATATAATATAGTTGGATGTAGAATCTACTAGTGATAAGACAACATAATTTTCATTTGATTAATCAATGAATGCAAAGGATTATCAGTATATTGAGTATCAGATGATGATTTATAAGAGAAAATAAGGCAACCAGCAGTCTGGTTTGTGGAAAAATAGTAATCATAATTCTTCATTCTCCCTTTTACCCTTCAGAAGTTGATTTCTTTTTTTCCAAATTTGCACCCAAGAAAATGTCATGACTTACTGCCTTGCTGCTTCTGTGAAGCATCAATTCCTTGTCGTGCAATAAAGTGAGATTTATTCCTGACTAAATCATTCCTATGCCAATTCATTTTTTATCTTTCTAAGGTTATTACTGTCATCTGCTGCCATATTCAAGATTGTATCATTTGGAAGAAAATTTTTGATAATTCAAAACATAAGAGCCTGGGACAAAGATGGATTTTAAATTAATCAGTTGTCAACTCTATGACATTCTTATTAAACAATACTAGGGAATCTAGCCAATCCTGGAAATAGCAGTTGTGTCAGATTAGGCAGTATTCAGAATGAAATGACATTGGATTCATGAGACTTTTCTGTAACCTAAGTCACAATATGGAATTAAAAAAACAATATTGGTGGAACTTGGAACTTATCCAACCATTTTTGGAGAACAATTTGGAATTATGCCCAAAGGGCAACAAAAATGTGCATGCTCTTTGATCCAGCAATACCACTACTGGGTTTATACCCTGAAGAGATGATGAAAAAGGGTAAAAACATCACTTGTACAAAAATATTCATAGCAGCCCTATTTGTGGTGACAAAGAATTGGAAATTAAATGAATGTCCTTCAGCTGTGGAATGGCTTAACCAACAGTGGTATGTGTATGTGATGGAACACTATTGTTCTATGTTCCCCCCAGGAGGGATGTTAAGTCAGAGAAACCTGGAGGGATTTGCATGAACTGATGCAGAGTGAGGTGAGCAGAACCGGAAAAGCACTGTACACCCTAACAGCAACATGGGGATGATGATCAACCTTGATGGACTTGCTCATTCCATCAGTGCAACAATCAGGGACAATTTTGAGCTGTCCGCGATGGAGAATACCATCTGTATCCAGAGAAAGAATTGTGGAGGTTTGAACAAAGACCAAAGACTATTACTTTCAATTGAGAAAAGAAAAACTGTTATTTTATTATGTAATTTTGCTATCTCTTATTCTTTATTTTTCTTCCTTAGGGACATGATTTCTCTTTCATCACATTCAAGTTGGATGGATGTATACCATGGAACAATGGAAACTGGTAAACTGCCTTCTGTGGGGGGTGGGGGAAGGGAAGCAAGAATAGGGGAAAAATTGTAGAACTCAAAATAAAAATCTTTCTAAAAAACTCAGTGTTTTCCTCTGTTTATTTCAAAGTCCTTTAAGGCAATTCATACTGGACTGATAGAACATTGTACAACTTAAAAAGATTTCCATGAAAAACTCATGAGTTAAAAAAAAACCCTTGGTGTAAGAAAGATTATTCACTCAATATGAGCAGTCACAAGAGATCTTGTCATTCTTATGAACAAAATGCTGTGGGATCTATAGGACTAGATCATCATTTTATTTTACTTTGAGACATGACCATAAACATTCATGATGGAAGAAGTTGATTGATACTAAATGTAATCTGTGACACAAAAATCCCCAACCATAAGCTCTGAGTTCATATGGACCAAATCTTATCTTGTGAACTGATTGCAAAGATCAGAAATTCTTTTTGACATTGTTATTTCCCTCATAACTAACTAGATAGCTAATTGATACATGACTAGAACTCTAGAACTGAAGTTAGGAAGAACTGAATTCAAATCTAGACTCAGATACTTAAGAGCTATGTGACCCTTGGGAAGTCATTTAACCTCTGCTTGCCTCATTTTCCTCAACTGTAAAATAGAGACAATAACAGTATCCACCTCTTATAGTTATTGGGAGGATGAAATAAGATAATATCTGCGAAGTGAACTTCCTGTTATATAGTAGACATTATGTAAATATTTTCCCTCTGCTTTACTTAAATTTCTCCCAGTAAATCTTCAAATTTAATTTTTATATAATTTATGTCTAGCTTTCCACAATGAAAGTAGCATATACTTACTCACAATATACAATTCAATGCAGGCACAGTACACTTGTTAAATTATAAACAATCACAATATCCTAAACCCAAAAGAATTTCTAGTGGTTTTTTTAAACAAAAAAAAGCAATCTAGAGACTCTTGTTCAATCATCACTATTTACTCAGTTCACCTTTGACATGTGGAACTACCTTCCGGTGTTTTTATATTCTCCCTCATAGGAAAATATTTTGGAAATGGGAAACAGGCAATCTTTTCCCTGTGATACCTGTTGTTTGAATCATCCATGTTGTGCCCTTGGTTTTTTATTCATCTTCCAACTTCAGAAAAGCATATGGGCATTCCACTTCTCTTTCCTTCAAGTACATAACTTAGAAATTCCTTTCCAGAAAGTATGGCTATGAAGTCTTGAATTTAAGTTTGAGAAAATTATTAAGCAATTGAAGAAATCCCACAAGATCAGTGTAACCTAAAATACTAAACAAATGCACTCCTTTTTCTATATAGAAGTCCAGATTTCAAGATCATGCTGGCTAGGCTATTCCCTCCCCTCTAATTGAGAGGGGTGGATTCAGCAATGCCATTGTAGTGAACTTCTCTCCCAGGCCATATGACAGAACGTTTATATATGCTTTTTTGAAATATGCCCACAGTGCATGATAGACCCCCCCTTCTACACTCTTTTAGTTGGTGAAAGTCGATTCCCAAGTCTCTGAGCTATAATCATATTTTTTTAAGATACAAATAAACAAGAAATTCTCCTTTTGACCTACTTATAAACACAGAAAATCCACATATACTTCTACTCCATGGCAGTCCCTATAGTTAGATAAGTTAATGAAAATAAAGGTAAAAGAGAAAACAAAAAAAAATAAATAAATAAAGGACTAGTCAGATTTGTTGACTGACTCATATTGATCTTATTATTTTTTGCCCTCAATAATCACCTCTGGCATTTTTTTTGGTATTGATCTTCCCCCATACCTGAGAATCATTCTTTCCTGTCCCCTTTAGTTTCTCAGGCTTTCTTCAAATCTTAAGGAAACTTTTCCCATTTCCATAAGTACTCATATAAATCTATGAGATTTCAAACATTATCTTGTCCTCCCATAGATATTTGCACATTGTCTTCTTGTGAAGTCCCTAGAGGCAGGGACTGACTGTCTTTTTTTCATATCTCCATCACTTAGTATGTGGTACTTAGTACATTCATTAACAATTAATAAATTGTGTTTGAGGGGGTGTGGTGGCAGGCAGGAAAATTGCTTAGACACCATAAAAAAGAGTGACTTCTCCCAACAGAGTTTCTTTCCATGGGTCTGAACAACTCAATCATCATGTGGGCAAGTACAATCACTGAAATCCATTCCTTCGTACTAGTGTTTAGGATTGGCTCCAAATCCAACAATTAATCTTAAAGCAGCTGAAGTCCAGGAAAATCATTATTCCAAGAAATTTCACCTACATAAATGTTCATTAAACTAGTCCCAGTAATCTCCTTCAACATTACTATATTCCTGAACTGCCAAAGGCAAATTATAGGGATGGCTATGCTTTATGCTTCTTCTCTCCTAACTGTGATATGAAAGTGGTTGAAAACTCATAGCTGTAGACAAATTCTGAGGATGGTCAGTGATCTGAGATGGATTGCCTTTGTGAAAGTGGTCAGAGGTTCTCCCCAAAACAAAGGTTCATGGCTTTAAGGCAACTATATCCTTCCAGTTCTGCTATTTGTGAATCAAAATAACACCATAGTCTCTAAAGAGTTAACATTGAGGATGACCCAGTGAAAGGTGCATGTTGGATTGTACTGAGCTGCACCATACTATTATGAAAAAAAATTTATCAGGGCAGCTAGATGGCACAGTGGATAGAACCTCAGCTCTGGAGTCATGAGGACCTCAGTTCAAATTCCAACTCAGACACTTGATAATTACCTGGCTCTGTGATCTTGGGCAAGTCACTTAACCCCATTGCCTTGCCAAAAAAAAAAGGAAAAGAAAAAATGTATCAGAGGAGTAAGTTAAAAGGTCTTATCAGAGAGGTAAATGAAAACATTGGCAGAGAGGATTCTCATATAACAAGAATGAGGGACAATGTCCCAAATACTCCACTGGTTAATAATAGTAAAACTTTAAAAGAAAGTCACTTAGACCATTGCTACTTCTATTGTTGTCATTGTCATTGTCATTGTTACTGTTGTTCTTTTTCTTTTTCATCTTTTTTTCTCCTCCTTCTTTTCCTTCTCTTTTTCCTTCTCTTCCTTCTCCTTCTCTTTCTCCTCCTCTTCTTTTTTTCTTCTTATTTTCTTCCTCCATTTCTTCAGCTTTTCTTTCTTTTCTCCCTCATTCTTTAAAATAATAAAGAGGGTTTTCCTCACTTTTTTGTCTAAGGAATGCATTCCATTATGGATAAAGAAGAGGAAAGAATTTCTAAGTCTTGTGCCCTGATGTTATTTCCAAAAGAAAAAAAAAATCAGACTATTTGATTTATGAATTAGTTACTATACTAAGGGGTATGAAAAAAATCAGACACTGAATGATACAAATACACTTTAGAAGAGGATCTTAAGGTGAAGTCAGAAAGTTCATTTACTTTACAAACCCCAAGATTATTAAACTACTCAAAAACACAGTTAATTCATCAATTAATTCAATTTATCTCACTGGTTGCTCTCCTTTGTTGATAATTAGCTATTTCAGGATAATGTTTACTTTTTTTTGTAATTAAGTTTATCTTAAATTTTCCCTGATCGTTACCTTTGGCTAATTAAAAAAAAAAACCACAGCCATTTATCTAAAACATTGAATAGCCTTATTAGTGCCTTGGTCTTTTTTTGTCATATGTTTTTTTTCCCTGATATGAATATTTAGTTGCCATCATTGATCTCAGCTACATCATTCTTTCATTAAGACAGTCTTTATTCATTTAATGAGTTCTCATTAATTATCTGCTATTTGCAAGGTAGTCTTTCACTTCCTGTTGCCTTTGAAAGAGTCAACTAGCATGGCAAAGAATACAATTGATGAAATTATACTGGCTTTCTTCTTTCCATTGGCCATCTGTTGGATCAGCTCCAAGAGAAATACTTCATTATGGGAGGCACCAGGAATATAATTCATTTATCACTTCAATACTATGTCATCTAATTTTTACAAAGAGATAATCACCTTAACTCTGATAATTTAATCTCATAGAGTAGAAATTACTTGGGTCAATGTCATCTCCAATACTAGAATGCAAATAACTTTTGAAATAAAAATATTTAGTTAGATAAGACCAGTTGATTGCACTTATATAATAATAGCTTAAATATTCAGACTCTTAAGATTTTTCAAACTAATTCTGATTTGCACAAATACTTAGTGAAGTAGGTACCATAATAATTCCCATTTTACAAAAGAGCAAACTGAGGCTAGGGAAGATTAATGACTAGTTCATGGTCACAAAGATGCTAAGTGTGTAAGAAAGGATTCAAACTCAGATCTTACTCAAGCAAAGTCCAATTCTTCATGTATCTGCCTAATCTACATCAAGCTGGTCATTTATAGCTATAAACTGTTCTATAAACTATTCCATTAATTGTCTAAATATAGCTTTTCAACAATCCTGGAATGTAAGGAATGTAGGTATCATTATTACCATTTTTGATTTAAAGATATAGATTTAAGTTAAGCTATGAATTCATGCAATTGGTAAGTGACATATTTCAAACTGAAATCTGTTAAAGACTTTATCTTTAAAAATCCAAGGTCACCCTCTACATCCAGGGTCTGATCCACATCTTGTAACTGTACCCAGATACTCTGGAGGAGAAAGTGAGACTGGTACTTTGCACAGTCTTCACTCACTTAAATCCAATTCACTTGCATGTCATGGGTTCACATACCTGATATATCATGGTCCTCTTCAAGAAGGAATGACATGTAACACAAATCAAATGCAAAAGTTCAAACTGCCCTTTGATGTTACCTCTTATTATATCAACTGGGCATCTCCTAAATGAAGTAAATATCTCCTCAATAGATAAAATGAACTTTTGTCAAAAAGTCATATGAGAACATCTAAGTCTATGAGCCCATGAGTAGGGAGACGAGTGGGGTAGAAGGTAAGACCTGATTGGACCACCTATCCTACAACTCCTCTGCCTCTGGCATCATGAAAGAGAAATACTTCCTTCTTCCTACATGGAAAAACAAAAACTCAACATTCAATTGCAATTTATCAACTGTTAGCATACTGGGTGGTTCCCAAATCTACTTGATATCCATCACCTACCAATCAGCGCTGAGAGTGTTGCCATTAAACTTGTTCTGTCCACAAAGGTATTACTGAAATTCTAGAGCTCTTGCACCCTACAATAAGATCCCACATGGTCATACAATGCCAACTGAGAGGTCTCAGCTTTATCTAGTATCTCTGGATTTAGTTGGGTCAATCCAGCTTCTCTATCTATCTTTCAAGTGGAGGTGAAACAAAATAAATATGATAAGGCTAAAAGTGAGAGGTTCTATGACATAAAGTGTATACTCTATGGAATTGGATAACTGAGAGCTTTCAATTTTTCATATAAAACACTTAAATAGTGTTAAAGGGGTTGCAAAGTACTTCACAAAGTGCCTTTTTCACAGAAAGTAAAATGACTCACCATTATGAAAAGAACTGAAACAAGAATGTCTCTAACTTAATATCTTCCTGGTGTTATTAATGACATTAATTCAATTGCATGCGCGGTTAGGTGGCACAGCTGAAATCAGGAAGACCTGAGTTTAAACCTAGACTCAGATACCTACTAAATGTATGATTCTGTGCAGGTCACTTAATGCTGTTTGCCTTATTTTCCTCATCTATTAAAAAGTGACTTGGAGAAAGAAATGGCAAACCACCCCAGAATCTATGCTAAGAAAGCCCCAAATGGTGTCATAAAGAATTGGTCATGGCTGAAATGATGACCAATAAAATTTCAATTGCATATTGCATACATTTTATCTTTGCAAAATTTTAAGTAACTCTCTTTATGCTGACAAGCCAGGACAGGGCAGTGCTTATTCAACAAGTGAACCCCATTGCCTAATTACGATTATTTCCTTTGTTCAAAGATTAGAGAACAAGGAGCAAGAGAAAACAGACAAGAATCAAGTCAAATGAATGGGTGGAAAATTCCATTTAAGTGATCTGGAAAGATTTAAACCTGTGGCAAAGGCCAAAGGTTGAATTTGGGGAGACAAAATTTGGATACTGATAAATTCAATGGAAATAAAAACAGAAAGGAAAATAATGAGCTAAAGAAATCATTGGAAAAATTAAAAATGACTTGTGGAAATTTGTGAATGATAACATTAAAGAACATATACATTTTCCAATGATACTTGGCATCCCATTGTACATTTACAAAAAAAAATCACATTTTTGCACCTAAATGAATTGTAAACAAATTTCAAAATGATTCATTACAGATCATAAAGTAATGTAATCCCAGTCCATAGCTTATTGGTATGAAATGTTCACATTTTTGCTGGAGATAAAAATTCTGCCTATGTGAAGGACAGTGTGGAGTTAGTGGGAGGAGAGAGAACCCCAGCTTAACCAAAGGGCTTGTCCTTTTTGAAATTCTTCAAGGTCAGACCCACTTGGAATTCATCAAATTTTCCAGTCTTCAGGCATAAAGTGACTCTGTGCTTCTAGTTTCATGAGGAAAGATGAAAGAGGCAAAACCCTCCAGAGGTTGTTGAAGGAAAAATAAAATCAAAACTTCTGGAGAGAGGAAGATGCTGACAGTTGCCAGCTCCTCTCATGACTTCACAGAGACTGATCTCAAAGAATCTCAAAAGGGACTGGATCCTTTGCCTAAGACTGGAACTCTCTCCTCCCACCAACTTTACCCTATCATTCACACAAAGTAAAGTCTTCATCTCCTCTAGTAAGGAGTATCATATCAATGGGCTTTGAACTGGGATTAGAGTAATTAAATAAAAATCACTAAAAGAAAAATGAGTAAAAAAAGTCCTAAATGTAAACTAAATAAAACATCTAGAAAAATAAGAGGATCTAGAGACAAAAGAAAAATAATTTTATTTAAAATATTTTTATTGCATCCCAAATACTAAGAAAAATCGAGTGGTTATAGAATGGTTATAGAAGATTGATATTTTACTGTAAACTTATATTAGCATTTTTTTAATGCACACAGTTATTCAAACTTCCTAAGACCATCATTTTAGACCTAGAAAGGACCACAGGGGCAATATTCTCCAATATGAGGTGCGTTGGAACCAGCTTGAACCAGTTCTCAGAATTGATTGTAAATTTTCAGGGAGAAAACTTATACCTCATAAAGTGGTAAATTCATGTATGGGATTAATTTGTTGTTCTGCTTGTTATCTAGATAAAAAAATGATGGAGAAAATGTTGATTAATAAACAGATTACAGTGTTATTTTGGGGAAGAGGTACAGTTTTTAAATATTTACCAGTATACACCTGACTTCAGTGGTGATGAAGACTCAAATAAGATTCAAAGACTTTCTCAGGGTCAAATTAGTTAAGTATCTGAGGTAGAATTCGAATTGAAATTTCTTGATTTCCAAACAGTAGTCTGTTCACTGCATTGTGCTGTAATATGATATGTAACTATAACCTGAGTTTGAACAGACTTCATGAGACAGTGGAGGATAGAAGGATCTGATGTTTTCTGGTCTATGGGGTCACAAAAGATCAAACAGAACTGAATACAACAATAACAAAATACCATGCTGTCTCTCCAAAGAGAAGGAGGACAATTAGACAGCTTAGAAAAACCAAAGGATTTCAACTAAAACAGATCTCAGAAGAAGATAATTCTCTTTGAAAATTTACATTTAAAAAATTAAGTAAAATGAACTGAACTAAAATGAAGTAAAATGTACAACTAAAAATACTGAAAATTAAAGTTGATGAAAATACAAACTGTTGTATGCAGTGATTCTAATCAGCAAAGTTAAGAACTGGTATCCCATTAAAAACTAACCAAACTACCCAATTCTTTTCTATTTTTTTTTATTTAAGGCAATGGGGTTAAGTGACTTGCCCAAGGTCACACTGCTAGGCAATTATTATGTGTCTGAGGCCAGAGTTGAACTCAGGTCCTCCTGACTCCAGGACCAGTTTCTTTTTTTTTTCAGGACCAGTTTCTATCCACTGTGCCACCCAGCTGTCCCAAAATTGTTCAATTCTTACCTTATTTTTAACTATAATTCCTTCCTCAGAACAAAATCAGGAGGAAAGGGGAAGAGACTTGATCTTGTCAAGTGAGGAGTTTGGGCTTCCATGTTTAATTGTAAAAGTAATGAGTTACAGAGGAAGAGGGCTCAATCTGCCTGGTTCTTGGTGAAAACTACCTTCACAAACTGCCTCTGATCCTTAGTAGCTATGTCACATTAGCCAAGTCACAATACCAGCCTAAACATCAGTTTCCTGAACTGCAAAATCAGGGTAATACCAATTATAACACTTGCCCCACAATATTGTTGATGAGATTATATGAGATAACAATGACTGCAAAACATCTCGCCAAATTTCAAACAAGATATATGCATCTGGTAATTTGTGATCAGAGCATTGACTCAAAACCAGGAAGACTCAATTCAAGGTTCACCTCTGACACATACGAGTAAGGTAACCCTGATCTAGTTGTCCCTTAGCCTCTCTATTCAGTAAATCAATAGTTAATAAATTTATTAAGTTGCCTTTAGCTGTCAAATACTGAGCTAATTTCTAGAGATACAAAAAGAGACAAAAGTCAGGCCCTGCCCTTAAGGAGGTCATAATCAAATGGAGGAGACAATAAATAAAAAATAATTTATAAGTTGCAGAGAAGTTTCCATCCTGCATGGGGATAGGAAGTTTTCCTTCACTGTACTTCTTTGTATCGATGAAAGCAAGGCTAGGTCTGTTCCTATCCCCAATCCTATTCAGGCTTCTCAATCGATAGAGATACTGTCTTGTAACAGCCTGTCTTCATTTTTCTGAGTTTGGCAAAGCAGATAAGGAGAGGTTAATGATTTCAATCAATTCCACATCATCCTTTTTTACATGCTTTTTGGAGGAGAGAATTAGCTGCACTCTCAATTACAAGATAAGGCTATGGGGATTTGGATGGGTGACATTGATCCTTGTTGCTATTAGCAACCAATTGAACAGTTATTCATAAAGTACCATGAGAAACGAATATAGCACAACTTCATTAGCCAAGACTCAAAGTCTCTAAAGTATCTGCAATCTCTTTTGTCCAGATGTTCCCTCCAATGATGCAGATGGCAAGCCAGGCATGCCCACATCATTAGGTGTGACTCCTGTCCATGCCCTCTTATAAATTTGCCATTGGAGATCAACCCACCATGTTGCCTGTCTTCCATTTTTTTTCCTCCTGACAATAGGGTAGAATAACAAGAGAAATTTGATTCTACTCATTATCTCTCATTCGGCATATAACCAGCTCATCTTATTCAATCATACATTTCTTTAATGACATACTTTTCTCTGGCTGTTCCTCATGGCTCCTAATTTGTTAAGTCTCCCAACTTCCTTATACTCAGAAGGCACCTCTCCATGGTGCTAAGGAATACTAATTTTTAATTTTTTGGAATCTGTGGTGCTCCATCTTATAAAAACATGTAGTAACTCTGACAGATGATTGTAATTAAAATGATGATTTTCTTTTTCTTTTCAGGCTTCTTAAAGGAATTTTTCTATTTCCTACAGGCAATCCAACCTATTTTCCTCCTCCTAATTAACTATGTGATTACCTTGTTGTTCATTCATACTATCAGTCAAAAATATACATGTAAAAATCTTGATCCAATTGCATATTATAATTTTCAAAATAAATATTTTGCATCAACTTGGTCACTCTTTTGTGAATGAACAAGCCAAATTTTCTTGAGTGATTATGGGTTTCTTCAAAAGTTTGATACAGCCAGATCATTGTCATTTCCACGCAGGAACATCTGGAAAACCTCATTATCAACAAAGAATCACTTTTCAGGTTGGATTCTGAGATGGAAGTATTTTATCACAATAGTAAACAACTTCAATGAAATCACATCTCCTTATTTTATATCTCATGTAGTATTTGTGATCAGAGGAATATTAAACAAGAGTTGTATTACAATATATTGTAATATTTTACTGGAAAGCTCAATTGATTTTTACCAACAGATGCATCATTGTTTATTGGAGTTAATCTGGTAACTACATCTAGCTCAAATTTCTACTGAAGAGTCCAAAAGAATTATAAAATTTGTCCTGATTCCCAAGTCAATCTAACAGCTTCTGGATTTTAAAAATACCTGACTTCCCAGATGTTCCCTTTTATAACTTGTTGAGACAGTGAGGAGGCAAGACCCATTTTGCTTTCTTTCTTGATTATTCTTCCTCCTTCACAAATGGCTTGATCAAGATTCCAGGCTTCAACCTCAAAATGATTTGAGAGGTAACATGATAGTGGTGAAGCAGGAGCAGCAGCAGCAGCAGCAGCAAGAAGATGAGCACCATGGACACCACCATAGTCACCATCACCACCACCATCTTCACCATCACCTCCAATATCATCACCACCACCACTACCACCATCACATAGAGCTCTGGGCCTGAGGTTAAAAAGACTTATCTTCTTGAGTTCAAATTGAGTACCAGACACTTGCTAGTTGTGTGATCCTGAGCAAATCACGGAACCTTTTTTCCTCAGTTTCCTCATCTGCAAAATGAGTTGGAGAGGGAAATTGGAAACCACTCCAGTACTTTTGCCAAGAAAATCCCAAAATATTTGGACATTACTGAAAGCAAGTGAACCACAAGAAAAATAGTAGTAGTAGTAGTAGTAGTAGTAGTAGTAGTAGTAGTAATAGTAGTGGTGGTGGTGGTGTTAGGAGAAATAATGGAGAATAATCTTTGCTGTGGTTGTAATAGTAGTTTTGCACAGTTGCTTTATAAACATATTCTTATTTTATCTTCACAATAAACCTTGGATGTTGGTGCTATTATTATTCTCATTTTACAAAAAAAAAAAGAACAACTGAGGAAGACAGTCTTAAATGACTTGTTCAGGGTTATACAACTTGTTAGTGCCTAACTCTTGATCTAGAGTTCTATCTACTGTGACCTCTCAACAAAGAACCCACATTCAAATTCTATGTTGTTAATAATCCATGACAACTGGGATAAATTACATAAGCATCAGTTAAGATCATGACTTGCCATCCCATGCAATTCATGTCTATTGCTTTCAAAAAATGTCCTTCACAGAGGATTTATCCAGTATATCTTTTTTTTAAACTGGTTTTTGCTATTGCTGGCTCTCAGTATCTGTCTGTTCTATGTCCTTGGTCAGTTGTACATGTCTTTAATGATATCTTTTTTTTAAGGCAAATCATCCTTGCTGGTGTGTTTTGGACTCCTCATATTATGACATTCCTCTTTGAAACCTCCCTAATTTTAGTTCTTTGAAGATCATAGAATTTCATGACAGCCAGCCATACAGCATCGAAGAAGGCTGCTATCTAGGCTGGAGTATCTTGGAATCATTTAGAATCTTGCTCATTTTCACAAATGAGATACAGTCCATTCTTCTGCTTCAACTAATGTTTCTCTGCTAATATCAAGCAAAGCATAAATTAGAACACAATGTTCATCTATCTAATATGGCATATCTTTTCCATTTTCCAAGTGAAAAATGAATTCCTTGCATCTAGTGAGGTTCTCAAGGTTTTCCTATTTGTAGATATTATTACATACCATCAAGTCATTGAATTCCACAGAGTCTCTTTAATGAAATTTTTGACAACTATTTATATTGACAAAATCAAATAAAATTATGTTTTCCAAATTATGGCTTGAAGTAGGTTGGGAAGCCTTAGTGATTTTCTTCCCTGCTTCACCTATCTTAAAACAGCTGGACATTGAATTAAAATCATCTCTAGAGAAAAATATTCTTACCTGAACATTTTTCATTTTGTTTCCTGCCATTAAGATTTAAACTTGTTGATCACAGATTGCTTTGGTTTTTGTGTTTCTATCCCTCATACTTAGTGTGACATCAGGACACAGATAGTGTTAAGTGTATTTTTTTTCATTAATTCATCATTTTAAAAACTGTTTTGCTTTACTATTTTCATCCTTCTTAGAGTTTCAAAACATAGAGAATTAAATACTTAGATTCAGGAAAATTTGAGTTCTGATCTTTCTTTTGAAACTTATTAGTTTCATTACCTTGTGATAATAGACTTTGCATTGTGAAAACAATTTGCAAATACTCATTCTTAGGGGCAGCTAGGTGGTGCAGTGGCTAGAGCACTGGTCCTGGAATTAGAAGGACTTGAGTTCAAATCTGCCTGTGTGACCTTAGACAAGGCACTTAACCCCAATGCCTTGCAAAAGATAAACAGGGTTTTTTATTAGAACCAATGATACACTAGTAAGACATTTATTAATATATGAAACCAGTTTGTTTTGAATGGTCAGCAATACAAAACTCAATTGAACTAAAAATATACCCTAACTTCATTCCTATAAGTCCTGGTAAACATGTCTCATTCTAGTGCTCATGACAAGTTCCCAAGAAGTAGCTCCTTTCAAGGTCCTTGTAGAAAGTCTCCATGCTTTTGGGGAAACACAGAAAAGTCTATTTTCCAAGTGCAGGAATTGCAGAAATTTATTCTGGTAATGCTTGAGGCTGATGGCTGATTTTGGCCAAGGGCATTTACAAATTACAACTAAGTTCTGATTAGTAATTGATTACCTAAGCTTATAATAAGAAAATTGCCATTCAATGATCATTAGCAAATGCTTGCTATTATTTTTATTGTTATTTATACAGATTTGGGACACTCATCATTAGCAGATGCTTACCAGATTAGGAAATAAAGCACACGTTTTTGTTTTCATTTGCAAGATTCAGAGGCCAACCTAAGACATTGTTTGCCACATTAGGGGGATACAAACATATTGTTAGTAACTGTTTACAAAAATCAGCTTTGGTTAACATATACATGCCATTGCCAAACTACACAGAGATATTTATCTTGTTACAAATTAACTTTTTTCTATAAGAACAACTTAGTCACAAAATGAAAGTTTAAAACAAGATTAAGCTGCTAAATTAGCATATAGTTTTATTCTCATGACAATTAGGCAATTCACTTAACCTCTGTAGTTCTCAAATTATTCCTAAAGATTTAACTACCAAGTCATAGAGGACTGCTGATGCACTAATGGAGGAAATTCCACATACTGGCAAATATCATACATCATTTGTATTTCCTCTCATTCTATTTTGCTATACTTCCCTCTGAAGACATTTTTTTTTGTTTTACTTGGCCAGAATTCTGAGGTTAAAAGTTTCAGAAATGGAAACTAAATTCTTCTAGTTAGAAAAGAGGTTATTATAAATTCATCTTGGAAAAATTCCTTTGTCTGTGTCATCTACACTTAAGGTAAAAACAAAAATCTAAATAATAGACACTCAGAAAAAAAAAAGTGTTTCTGTGAGAGATGAGACTGCTGGAATTATGTAGTTGAAGAACAGTTTCAAAACCACTTATTTTATGAATCAGAATTCTAAGAAAATGTTCTATCTATCTGAAGGGAAGTTTCAAAACTACTTATTTTATGATCAGAATTCTAAAAATTTTTTTCACATATTGAAGTACTCAAGGATAACTGCACAATTTCTATTTTAAAAATAAAATCAAGAACTATTGCTTTGAACGGTAGTATATCTGTAGTTACTATAAAAACAATAGTGCATTTTCCTTCTTAAAATAGTAATTAAAATATATTCTGTAACCATTTTATATAAACTGTTTAAGTAAAACTGAAAATGCACTTTTAAATTAAAAAAAATATTCTTTAAAAGGTCTAGAAAAGGGGCAGCTAGGTGGTGAAGTGGATAGAGCACCAACCCTGGAGTCAGGAGTACCTGAGTTCAAATCTGACCTCAGACACTTAATAATTACCTAAGCTGTGTGTGTGTGGCCTTGGGCAAGTCACTTAACCCCATTGCCTTGTTAAAAAAAAAAAAGAAAAAACCTAAAAAAAAGGTCTGGAAAATAATGCTGAATACTTAGAAAAAATTTTAAGAAGTTTCCATTTTAGACATTCTAGCATTTTTTTCTGCTATTACACATCTAACTCTTCTATTACACATGTAACTCTTCTTAGATCTTGGTTACCATTTTTATTAGGGATTCATTCATTATCAAAAGTGAAGTTTAACCAATGAGTTCTTGTGCAAAGTTGGAATAATGTACCTCCTTTTATTTTTATTAATTGCAAGATAAATGATCTCCAGTGTCAAGGGGGCCCTCCTATCAGAGAATGCTTAGTGGTCTCAACCAGTCTGATTTCCTGAAGCCTACCAAACTCTACCTATCATCTCATTGGTGATCATTATTGATAAAAGGTAGCTGGAGGCTTCTTTCATTCTTGTGACTCAGTCATATTTCTTTGAGTAAAATCCCAATTGCAGAGACAACCTTACAGGATGTAGGAAATGCAAGCTTTGAATGAACATAAGGATGTGGGATTTGAAAAGTGCATCCTCCCTGGCTGGCATTTTATAGTGAAAAATCCATTTCATTTTTCATCTTATCATGAAAGCAAAACTACAATTTATTTCCATTTTACTGAGTCTCCATTGTTTCAAACTAATAATCTTCAAGAGCAGAAAGAAGCATGTGAAAATGATCTAGTCTAACTCATTTTAGACATTTAAGACATTTAAGGCCTCAAATAAATAAAGTAACTTTCCAAAGGTCACACTGGTGGGACTAAATTTTAAAAGTCTGACCCCTTTTTCTCTTCTTCCTATACTTCCTCTTCCTCTGGTTAAGGACAAGATTTTTTTTCTTTACCTTATTTATTCTACTATTGATTTTTTAAAAACTGGAGCAATTAGCTATTTTGTCTCATGAAATATTCCTTTATGATTTATTGAACTATTTCTCTGGAAAATCAGACTTTGATATAAACTATGCTATCATCAAATGGAGTTACTCGACTATACTACTTTTTAATCCAAATCATTGTTTATAGTCTCTTCATAATATCTAGTAATGGAGAAAACATGATAGTACCTAGATAGCACAGTGGCTAAAGTACTGGGTTTGGGCTCAGGAAGATGCCAGCCCCAGACATTTACTAGTTGTGACTCTGGGCAAGTCACTTACTTCTATCATGTCTGATTCTTTGTGACCCTATTTGGAGTTTTCTTGGCAAAGGTATAGGAGCATTTACCACTTCCTTCTCCAGCTCATTTTACAAATGAGGAAACAAAAGCAAACATTGAAGCAAGCAATGTATGACAGAAATGATAGCTGGCAGGAACTTCAACTTGGCAACCTTTTGAAAGAAAAGGAAGTCTAGTGTAGATGCAGATCTACTGAGTGTTCACTTTAGTGATTAACAAGAAAAATTTCCCTTCCCTGGGGAAGGGATGAGTATTCAGAGGGAGGACCCAAAAGAAAGAAATATGATTCTTATTATTCTAGAGATTTATGTGAGCATTTCAAAATCAAAATCTCAAAGTTCTATTATTCTTTAAAATATAAAAATTTCAAATAGATTCATGTAAAAATATAATATACAGAATAGTAGAATGGAAAGACTACTTAGTCTGGACACAAGGAACCTAGATTCCAATCTCATTTCTACTTTTTAAAACCTGTATGATCTTGGACAAGATCATCAGTCTCTGTTACTTTGTCATCCTGGAACATCCTTATTCCATCCTGGGTCCCTTATTCCATTTGTTGAGTTCTTCTCAGACTTTCCATTTTGAGGAAGGGCCCAGTTCAGTTGAACTTCATTCCCCCTTCTACCACTACTTCTGAATTTCATCTCATTGCTACCATTCCTAATCTTCCACTTCACTCTAAAAGTTCTCCCAGCACTTTAGGTCTCCTCATCTTGGACTATCCCCTCTCAACTTAAGTTCTCTTTTCTCTTCAGTTCCCATTGGAGAGTTCCTTTTTGGACCTCTCTTTTGAGGAGTGATCCAAGCTGATCAATCTTCTCCCATTTATGCTTTTAAATCTAATTTGAAGCCCTGGGGTAAGAAGAACAGCAGGTAAAGGAAGTCCATCTATGCTTACCATTTCAAATCATCTGCCCCATGAATGGCCCACCATGATTCTTAATTTCTGGACATAACATAAAGAATCTCCCAGGGTGGCAGTTTTTCAAAATAATAATTGACTATGCAGTCCACAGAATCCAAGTGATGAAGAGCCCAGAAAAACAAAAGATTTCCATGAAAATGCTCCTTTCATTTTACATGTACTGCATGGAACAAGATAATTAGTCTGGAAATCAGGAAGACTTGAGTGACACAAGTAACCCAGAGAAATCAATTAACCTCTTAGAGTCCTCAATCAACTCTTTAAGGCTATAAAATATACATGGGTAACCAATATAAATTGTTTGGGGGAGTTTTCAAATGTTAACCTTGGAGTCAATAAGACTGAGTTTCTGACACATTCTGACTGTGTGTGACCTTTGCCAAGTTGTCCCCAGGCAATTCCCTAAAATGTTTAGTTCAATATCATCAGATCAAAAAGTTATTACTAGAAGAGTCTTCAGGGATGTGAGTGGCTGATGTATATATGGATGGAAATATTATCTGAATGAAAGAAATAATTGGTCCAAAATGGTGAAGTAGGACATTATAAATCAATAAAGATTAAATGCCTACTATATACTTTTTGTATCAGACACTTTACTCCTATTCACATTTTTAAATTAGACTTGGTAGTGTCATGATGATGATGATAATTAAAATAATGATGTTAATGATGGGGTTAATGATGGTCAAAGAATGATTTTTTAATCAACCTGTGTCTTAACTCCTCAAGTTTAAAGATGAGAATAAAATAATAAGAATTATGATAGTAATAATAATAATAATAATAATAGTAATAATTTCTTCAAATTAAATGCCATATGGCTAGAAGACAATATCAAAATAGATAATGAATACAAGTGTGATTTGTATTAGGGATTCAGTATGCTCTGAAACTGCTACAGCAATTGTGGAAGTTTGACAGAAGTCCTAAATCCTCATTGGATTTACTTCTGGAAAAGCCACAGGTAAGTCAGGTTAAGATTGTACTTAGAAACTGAAGAAAAAAAGATAAGACAGTATAGGTTGGCAGATTGACCCTATTTGGACTTGTCATAATGATAAACTTGATACATGTAATATCATGGAGAAGGGTGCATTTTTGTGTTCTATTACAATAATAAAAAAAAAAACTATGTCAGACCAAAACACAACTAAAATAATTTAACCTCTTATAAGTCTTTTAGTTCAGATAGCTTTGACCACCAAAGTGGGCAAACAATGAGTGTGCATGAAAGGAGCTTCCTGTCTCTGTCTTTCTCTTTCTCTTTCTCTCTGTCTCTGTCTCTGTCTCTGTCTCTGTCTCTCTCTCTCCCTCTCTCTCTCTCTCTCTCTCTCTCTCTCTCTCTCTCTCTCTCTCTCTCTCTCTCTCTCTCTGTCTCTCTGTTTCTATGTGTGTGTATAATTCTGTCTGTGTGTCTGTCTCTTTGTGTCTCTATCTCTCTCAATATAGATTTAAAGTTACATTATACACTACAAATTAGTTCATAGTTACATAGTTGATAGTTACATTATACTATAACTTAAGTTGATAATGGATCATGCAAGCCTGAGGTAAGATCTACAAATGTCCTCTTGCCAACAATATCCTTAGCTTCAAATTACACAGCAACAGATTTCAGAACAAATAGGTAGAATACATAGAAATAGCTTCATAGCAAAAGAATAATAACAAAAATTCTCTAATTATTATCTCTCAAATTTGGACAAATCTAAAGGAGACATAAACAAAATGGAAAGTATAGAATAGAATTAAGTGTCCATTTACATAGATTTATTGCAAAGGATAAAGATTGCAAAAAAGTGTAAAACAGGAAGAAATACCATATCCTTTACAGACCAAGACACTATAAAATAGTAATGATTCAGTAAGAATAAACAAATGAAATGGAACTAAATGAAAATTTAATAATTAAATTTTTAAAAGAGTGAAATGAAGAATAATAGAAACAATAATTATGTGAAAATCAATGATAATTTTGAGATTATATGCCAAAACTGAGAAGGAGTTAAAGTAGGCTGCAGGAAAGTAAGGAAATAATTATTTATTAAATGCATAATATTTGTTAGACACTGTACTAAGTGCTTTATAAATATTTTTAATTTGACAACCTTAATGGTAGTTACTGATCTTATTCCCATTTTATAGTTGAGCAAATTGAGATAGAGGTTAAGCATATTATCTAGGGTTACACAGGTAATAAAACTGTCTAAGGCTGGATTTAAACTCAGATCTTCCTGACTCCAAACTTAACATTCTATTCAGTCCCTAAAAAACAAAATTCCCTAAAATCATCTATTAACTAAATAGAATAAGAGAAGATAATAGTTTGAGATGTGGATGTACTATTCCCTCCTTTATATTCACCCTTTCTCATATCTTCACTATCTTTTCCTGTTCTATGTTTCCTGTCTCTGCAAGTGAATTTTTATCATTTTATCCACCTTTGTAAGGTATTTATATTTAAATGTAAATCCATGCAAAAACAAATGTTGTGTGTATATAATAATATTTATATATATTTGTATGAATACATTTGCATTCTTTAATCTAAATTAGATGAAGTGAGTGCAATTGAATAGTTGTTGACATCTCAAGGGGGAAAGAAAAAAAATGAAAAATTCTAACGATTGAAAATCTAGACAAGCCGAAAATTCCAGACGTGCTACTTAATCATAAAACAGATGGTGAAAATAATATCAATGTCTTGAATGATTTTTTCAAAGTTGCATGCTTAGAGTGGATTTTTTGTTAAATAAAACTTTTAAAATTCATTGCATGAATCCCACTAATAAAGCAACTATCCAAAACAAAATAATTCAAAAAGTTGGTATCTGTTAAAGTCATCATAAATAAATTCATTATTTCAAAATATTTCAGAGCATAAAAAACATATGCTACTATTGCCAAGGTAAAGATTTTAAAAGAAAAGACTGAGATTTCTTAAAGAAAAAGACATTTTTTTTAATCTCTAAGTGCTGATATAAGTAAAAGTTAGAGAAAACAGATCGATGAATTAGGCATTGAATTAGGAAGAACAAATTAAAAAATTCCCAATTAAAATGATTAGCAGGATCTATCTAAAACCATCAACAAATATTATGTATAATGCAGATAATCTAAAAGCAGTCCCAATAGTATGAGGGATGAAACAAGGATGTCTTGATCACCACTATTATTCAATATTGTGTTAGAAATTTTAGCTTTAGTAATAAGAAAAGAAAATGAAATTGAAGGAATTAGAAAGGAAACAAAACTCACTCTTTCTAGATGATATGATGTTTCCTTAGAAAAGCCTAGAAAATTAACTAAAAACAATTTAATAATGTGGCAGTATATAAAATAAACCCACATAAATCATCAAAATTGACATATAGTTTAAACAAAGCAAGAGATAGAAAGAGAAATTCCATTTAAAGTAATTGTAGATAACATAAAATATTTTGGAATATACCTCCCATGAAAAACTCATATAGCATATGAACACAATTGCAAAACACTTTTCACACAAAAAAGTCAGACTTAAACAATTGGAAAAATGTCAATTGTTCATGGTTAGTTAGGTTAGCTTAACCTAATAATAAACCTAATAATAACCTAATAATAAAAGTTAAAATTCTACTCAAATTAGATTATTTTTTCAGGGTCATAGCTATCAATCTACCAAAAATTATTTTACAGGGCTAGAAAAAATAGTAACATAATTCATCTGAAAAAGCCAAGAATATCAAGGGACTTAATGGAAAAATGCAAATTAGGGTAGCCTAGTCATATCAGATCTAAAACGAAATTGACATGAAAATTGTCTGGTACTGGCTAAGAAATGTGAATCAATGGAATAGATTAGGTAAAAAAAGAAACCATAGCAAATGATTTTGATAATCTACCATTTGATAAATCCAAAGACTCTAGCTTTTGGGATAAGAACTTATTATCTGACAAAAATTTCTAGGAAAACTGGAAAATTGTTTGGCAAAACCTAAAACCACATCTTAAAATCTATACCAAAATAAGGTTGAAATACGTAAGGGAGTTAGACATAAAAGGTGACACCATAAGCCAATTAGAAAAACAAGAAATAGTCTATCTGATAGATCTATGCAATGGGGTAAATTGTCTGACCAAGGAAGAGATAGAGAACATAAGAAATTGCAAAATAGATAATTTAGACTATATTAAATTTCAAGGTTTTTCAAAAATAAAATCAATGTAACCAATTTCAGAAGAAATACAAAACACTGGGGAAACTCACTTCAAAAATATATAGGGAACTGAGTCAAATCTATAAGAATGCAAGTCATTCTGCAATTGATAAATGATCAAAAGATAGAAATAGACAAATCTTAGATGAAGAAATTAAAGAAATCTATCATCATATGGAAAGCACTCCAAGTCATTATTGATTAGAAAATGCAAAATAAAACAACTCTGAGGTACCACTTAATACTTATCAACTTGGTTTCAAAAAAGAAAAATGATCAATTTTCGAAGGGATGTAGGAAAACTGAGACACTAATGCATTGCTGATGGACTTGCGAATTAATCAGTCATTCTGGTTAGCAATTTGAAACTATGCCCAAAGGGCAATAAAACTGTGCGTACCCTTTGATCCAGCAATACCACTACTATATTCATATCCAGAAGGGATAAGAAAAAGGGAGAATTCACATGTATGTAGAAAGATATTTATATTAGTGGCAAAGAATTGAAGGGATGGTCACCAATTGGGGAATAGCTGAACAAGGTATAATATATGAATATTGTGGAATTCTATTGTTCTGTAAGAAATCATGAACAGTCAGACTTCAGCAAAACATGGAAAGACTTGTATGAACTGATGCTAAGTGAAATGAGTAGAACCAGGAGAACATTATACACACTAACAGCAATACTGTGAGATGATCAGTTGTGATAGATACAACTCCTCTCAGGAGTTCATTGATCAAGGGTATTCCAGAGAGACCTGTTAAGAAAAAATATCATCCACATTCAGAGGAAAAGACAAAAACAAAGTTATGGATTCTGAATGGAGAGCAAAGCATACTATGTTCATTTTTGAAAAACTGTTCTTATAACTTTCTTTTTCATGTTTTTCCCCTTAGTTCAGTTCTTATTTTACATATTAACTAATCTAGAAATACATTTACCTTTATCTTGTCATAGGTCTGGGGATGGGAAGGAAGGGTGCTAGAAAAATGTGGAACTCAAGAGCCTTTCAGAAGAATGAATGTTGAGGCGGCAGCTAGGTGGCACAGTGGACAGAGCACTGGCCCTAGAGTAAGGAGGACCTGGATGCAAATCCGACCTCAGACACTTAATAATTTCCTGTGTGACCCTGGGCAAGTCACTTAAACCCCATTGCCCTAAATAAATAAATAAATAAGGATGAATGTTGAAAACTACCTTTGCATGTAAAAAAGAAAATTATTTAATTAATAAGAGAGAAAAATGCTCAATTAACAGCAAAATAAGAATCCTAAAAATCAAAGGAGAAATTCTTAGATAAATTTAAAAAATTGAAAAAGATGAAAACATAAATCAAATAAAGAGGGCGTTTTAGAAAAGAACAATAAAATAGACAAACCATTGGTTAAAATGATTTTAAAAAGACAGAAGAAAATTAAATTACTAGTATCAAAAATGAAGAGGGTGAATATACTGCCAATGGAAATAAAATTAAAATAATTATTAGGAGCTTTTTTGCCTAATTATCAACAATAAAAACTGACAATATAAATTAAATAGATAAATATTTACCCAAAAATATATAAAGAAATGCCTTGATTGACAGAAGAATCTAAAATACTTAAATAGCTCTATGTTAGAAAAAGAAATTAAATAAGCCATTAATAAATTCCTAAAGAAAAATCTCCAGGAATAAATGGATTTGCATATGAATTCTAACAGACATTTTTAGAACTATTGCCAAAGTTACAGAACAATTTGAAAAAAAATAAATCAGGAAAAAGTCCTTCCTTATTCCTCTTGTGACACAAACATGGTTTGATACTTCTCCAGAGAGAGTAATAACAGAGAAAGAAAACAATAAACATATTTCCCTAATGATTATTGTTTTTTGTTTTTATTTGTTTGTTTGTTTGTTTGTTTTTGCAAGGCAATGGGGTTAAGTGGCTTGCCCAAGGCCACACAGCCAGGTACTCCTGACTCCAGAGCCGGTGCTTTATTGTGCTTTATCCACTGCACCACCTAGCTGCACCCCCCCCCCCCAATGATTATTGTTGAAAATTTCTAACTAAAATATTAGCAGGGAATATTTCACAAAGATCATGCAAAATGATCATGTGAATTCACCAGAAATTCAGGACTGGTTTAATATTAGGAAAATTGATCATACCAATAGCAAAAATAGCAATAAGTCTATGTTTATATGGATAAATGCAGAAAAATCTTTAGAAAAAATATCACACTCGTTCTTAAGCAAAACTAGAAAGAATAGGAATCAATATAATTTTCTTAAAATTATAAGCAATATCCATCTAAAGCCAAGTTCAAGACTTACCTGTGAGGGGGATAAACTAGAAGTCTTTCTAATAAGATCAGAGGTGAAGTGATGATATCCATTACCATTACTATTATTCAATGTGGTTCTATCAAATGATAACCAGACAAGAAAATGAATTTGAAGGAATAAGAAAAATTATTGAAGAAATAAAATTATTACCCTTTTCAGATGAGACGATGGTATACTAAGAGAACTCTAGAGAATCAATTAAAACATTACTAAAAACAACAACTTTAACAAACTTGCAGAAAATAAAATAACCATACATCAACATTTCTAAAGATTACCCTTCCCAAAAACACATAAGGAAGATAGTAGCTTCAATTATATAATATATAATATATAAAATTATATAGTAATATAATAATATAACCACAAACAATATATAATATCTGGAAGTTTATCTGTCAAGACAAACCCAGGAACTATATAAATATAATTATAAAACACTTTACACCCAAATTAAGAGAGATCTAAGTAGCTGTTGAAATATTAATTGCTCATGGGTAAGCCAATATAATCAAAATGACAATTCAGTTGAATTGAATAATAATCCAGTAGAAATTATAATTTTTTCTTTAATTAAATGTCAAACTAACAAAATGACTTTTATAGAGTTCAAAAAATAATAAAATTTGGAAAAAATGAAAAATAATAAAATTTAGAAAAACAAAAGGTCAAGAATTCAAAGGGAATCCACTTTTTAAAAAGTAAAAGATGGTTACCTAAGCAGAATCAGATTTCAAGCTATATTACAAAGTAGTAATCAAGAAAAAAAACAATAATGATTGCTAGGTCTAAATCCTAAACACATATGAAAAAAGAAAATGAACTATTTGTACAGGAATATTTATAGCAGCACCTTTTGTGATGGTTAAGGATTAGAAATTGAAGGGTTCCCCATCAATATGAGAATGACTAAGGAATCCAACTGGCATACAACTGTGATAGAATATTATTGTGTTATGGAAAATTATAAACTTGAAAGACTTGCATGAACTGATGCAAAGTGAAGTAAGCAGAAACAAGAGAACATAGTAATAGCAATCTTATGCAATGATGAATTGTGAATGATTTAGCAATCCAATTATTCAACACAATCTCAAAAGACTATTATACCACATTCTGCCTCCAGAGAAAATGTTGAAATTGTCTAAATACAGATAAAACATGCTATTTTTTACTTTCGTTCATCCTTTTTTTAAATTCTAATCTTCTTGTACAAAATGACCAATATGCAAATGTCTGATTTGATTGCCAAAAAAATGGTAATGACTAAGAAATAAGTGTAAATATAAAAGGAAATTGGGGCCGCTAGGTGGCGTAGTGGATAAAGCACTGGCCCTGGAGTCAGGAGTACCTGGGTTCAAATCTGGTCTCAGACACTTAATAATTACTTAGCCATGTGGACTTGGGCAAGCCACTTAACCCCGTTTGCCTTGCAAAAAAAAATTAAAAAATATATATAAAAGGAAATTGCCCTCATAATACACTTTTTAATACATTCTCAAACTTTTGGAGATCAACAAGGAAAGAAAAATGACACATACTGATGAGGGAAAATAAGTACACAAATGCATTGCTGGTGGAGTTGTGAACTGGTCCAACTATTCTGAAGAACAATTTAGAAATATTGCCAAAGGTCTATTAAACTGTGTATGACTTTTAATCCAGCAATATCAGGTCCTTATTCTAAAGAAATCAAAGAAAAAGAAAAGAGATCTTATATGTTCAAAAATATTTATAGCAGTTCTTTTTGTGGTTACAAAGATTGGGTAACTGCAGTGATGCCCTTTGGGGAATGAATAAACAAATTATGGCATATGACTATATTAGAATAAATTTTAGTGTGCATAAAAAATGATAAAAAGATGGTTCCAGGAAGATGAAAAAACATTCAAAGACTTCTAAGAAGTGAATAGACTCAGGAAAACATTGCACACAGCAATAGAAGTAGTGCAACAATAACCAACTTGAAAAAATGCAATTACTCTGACTAATACAATTATTCATGACAATTCCAAATGACTTAGGAGGAAAAAATGCTATCTACCTTTAGAAAGAGTACTGATGAACTTTGTGAACAGTCTGAAACATTATATTTTTCATTTTTGCTTTCATTTGGTAACACCGATAAGTTGGAAACATGTTTTCCATGACTTCACAGGTATAATAGTAACATATTGCTCTCCTTATTTAATGGGTAAGAAAAAAAGCTGGAAGGAAGGAAAGAATTTGGAATTCAAAATTCAACAATAAATGTTAAAAAATACTCCAAAGAAGTATCAAATATTACTAAACAGAAGTTGTTTTGGTAAATTATTGAAGAAATGATATTTTGGATGATTGTATTGATACATAGCCAGTACACTCAGTAGAAAATATACCAAGTTGCCAAAATAAAAGGAACCGAAAAATAGACATATGGAGTATAATGTGGAAAATTAAACATTTTAGAAACTATTGTCACACTTAATCAACAACTGAGAGAGAAATTCCAAGTTTCCTGTGATACCAGAAGCCAAGGAACAAAATAAATAATATACTTACCAAACAAAAAAAGAACAAAATAAATTATTTAGCATCAATCAAAAAGTATAATATGAAGGATTATCAAAGAATCAAATGAGAGAGGAAACTTCCCTAGAGGATATGGAAAATTTTATATCCCTGTGGACAAAGAGAGTATAAATTAGCACCCTAATAAGAAAACAGAAAACTTCCATGCCACTAAAAAAGAATGACTTTGTCCAAAGATGTTTCTGAAATCTAGCTTCTTTGAAGAACTGGAAAGCAGTAGTTCCTGAGAAATTAATAATGATTGGTTGAGATACTTTATATATTACTGCATGTGTTTCTAGTAAAACATCTGGCCATATTTTTCTCTGATGCAAATTTAATTTTACCTTTTTTAAACTGAGACATTATATATATTTATTGTCAATGAATAAGAACACCTATAACTTCTCTAAATAAGCCAATAACCCATTTAAATACTTCATTCAAAGCAAGCTTAGCTTGTATTGTTGAAAAAATCTTTAAATATTTAAAAGGAAGCAATATATTGACCATAGAACAAAAGGAATGTGTACCAAATCCTAGGGTATAAATAGCAACTTACTTTCTCCTTGCTGATCATTGAACAAGGCACTTCAAAGAGTTTAAGCATTTATATTCCCTTTACTAACTGCTGCTAAGTCTTTGAGTCAGTTCTATACTTACGATTTAAAGATGGATTGCAAATATGGATTATATTCATCTTAATATGGATATACATATATATGCAATTCTGCATTATATGGATTTTAATTGTTTTCTCTGACTTCATACTTTAAATATCTTTCCTCTGACATCAAGGGAAAGTCAATAGGAAGTTGAATTTCTTTCTCATGCTATGCAAGATTGGTTTTTATGTCCTTTGCACTATTTCTTGCCTCCTTTATTGTCTTTAGAAAGAAAAAAAAAATGTGTAGTGAAATGGAGCCTCTCATCTTATATGACCATAAGCTTTCCCTAATTAAATATAAAATTATAAATTATGAAAATCAAAGGAGAGATTAATAAAATAAAAGGAAAAAAACTATTGAACTAATAAATGAAGTTAAAAGTTGGTTTTATGAAAAAAATAATAACAAATAGATAAGACTTTGCTTGGTTAATTTGATTTAAAAAAGAAGAAAACCAAATTGCCAATATCAAAACTGAAAAGGGTGAATTCACCACCAGTGAAGAGGAAATTATGGCATTAATTTGAAACTATTTTGTCCAACTATATGCCACTAAATCTGACAGTCTCAGTGAAATAGAGTAATATGTATGAAAATATAAATTGTCCAGATTGACAGAAAAGGAAATAAAATGTTTTACCCCATTTCAGAAAAAGAAATTGAACAAATCATCAAAGAACACATAAGAAAAAAATTTACAGGGCTAATGTCAAATGAATTCTACTAAACATTTAAAGGACAGTTAATCTCTACACTATATAAACCATCTGGAAAAATAGGTGAAAGAGTTCTACCAAATTCATTCTATGACACCAATATAGTACTGCTATTTAAACCAGGAAGAGACAAACCCAAGAAAGATTATTTCCATAATGAATTCTCTAGTGAATATTAATGCAAAAAATTAAATAAAATATTATCAAAGACATTATGGCAATTTATCAACAGGAAATACACAATGATCAGAAGGCATTTACACCAGGAATGTGGTGTTCAAAATTAGGAAATATTAGGAATGTTATATTAGGAAATATTAGGAAAACTATCAGCATAATTTACATAACATAAATGACTAAAATAACAAATCATATGATTATTTCAATGGATTCTGGAATGGCTTTTTACTTTTTTTTTTGCAAGGCCAATGGGGTTAAGTGGCTTGCTCAAGGCCACACAGCTAGGTAATTATTATGTCTGAGGCTGGATTTGAACTCAGGTACTCCTGCCTTCAGGGCTAATTTTCTATCCACTGCACCGCCTAGCTGCCCCTAGCTTTTTACTTTAATACAACACCCATTCCTGGAAAAATAGGAATAAATGGAGTTTTCCTTAAAATAATATTATATATTTAAAACTATCAGCAAGCATTCTAGTCAGAAGCATTCCCAATAAGATAGAGTGAAACAAAAATGCCTGTTATATCACCACTATCATCCAATATTGAACTAGAAATGTTAGCTTTAGCTCCAAAAAAATGAAATTAAAAGAATTAGAACAGGTAATGAGCAAACAAAAGCATCATTCTCAGCAAATAATATGAAAATATGCCTAGAGAATCCACAAGAATCCACTGAAAAACTACTTGTAATACTTAAAAACTAATTAATTTGAAGGACATAAAATTAACCCAGTATTTCTATGTATTATTAACAAAGTCCAACAGCAAGAGATAGGAGAAAATACATTTAAAATAACTATAAACAATAAATATTTTGTAGTCTACCTGCCAAAACAAACCCAGAAATTATATGAATACAATTACAAAACACTTTTCACACAAATAATGTCATATCTAAACAACAAACTAAAAAATATTAATTACTCTATCGGGAGACCAAGATAATAATAATAATAATAATAATAACAATAACGACAATAATAATAATAAATATTTTATCTAAGTTAATCTACTTATTCAATCAAACTACCAAGAAATTATTTTTATAAAAGTAGAAAATATATTAATAATATTTATCTGGAAAAATAAAAGGCCAAGAATATCAAGACAATTAATCAAAATGCAAAGGAATGTGGCCTAGATATACTACTTCTAAAACTATGTTATACATCTGCAATCATCAAAACTATTTGGTGATGACTAAGAAATAGTGGTGGATCAGTTGAGCAGGTTAAATAAGCAAGACATATTAGTAAATGGATATCATAATCCACTATTTGATAAAGCAAGACTCCAGCTTCTGGAATAAGAACATATGATTTGAAAAAAACTACAGGAAAACTGTCAGAAATTAAGCACAGATAAACATCTCACACCCTATATACCAAGATAAGGTTGACAAAAAGTATGATACCATAAGGCAATTGGGAGTGAAAGGAATAGTTTGCCTCTAGATCTATGGAGAGGAAAAGAGAGATAGGAAACATTATGAAATGCAATGTGGATCATTTTGATTACATTAAATTGAAAATTTTTCACACAAACAAAACCATTGTAACTATGATATAAGGAAAGTTTTATAAAGCTGGGAAATAATGTTTACATCCAGTGTTTCTGATAAAAGCCTCATTTCTAAAATACAGAGAGAAGTGAATCAAATTTATAAGAATTAAGTCATACCCCAATTGATAATTTTTCAGAGGGTATAGACAGACAGTTCTCAGATGAAGACATCTTAAAAATCTATAGTCATTCATATGACAAACATATCTAAATCACTATTGATCAAGGAAATGCAAATGAAAACAACTTTGGGGTACCACCTCATAGCTATCAGATTGTCTAATATGACAGAAAAGAGAAATGATAAATGTTGGAAAGGATGTGGGAAAACTGAGACACTAATGTATTCTTTCTGGAGTTGTAAACTGATCCAAGCATTCCAGAGAGCAATTTGGAGCTATACCCAAAAGGCTATAAAATGTAGCTATCCTTTGATCCAGCAATACCACTTCTAGGTCTATATTCCAAAGAGACCATTAAAAAAGGGAAAAGAACCCACATGTAGAAAATATTTTTATCAACTCTTTTTTTGTGGTGACAAAGAATAGGAAATTATAGGGATTTCCATCAACTGGGAAATGGCTGAAGAAGTTTTGATATATGAATGCAATGGAATTCTATTGTTCTATAAGAAATTATGAGCAGGTGGATTGTAGAAAAACATGGAAAGACTAACATGAACTGATGCTGAGTGAAGCGAATAGAACCAGGAGATACAATAGAAGCAACATTATGTGATAATAATCTATGAGAGCTCTTCTCAACAGTACAACAGTGAAAGATAAGTCTAAAAGTTTTGTGATGGACAATGTTAGAAAAAGAGTTTGAATGTCGGTCTTGGATTTGCAGAGAAAAGATCAGGCAACAACTAGAAAGCAAAGTACTTTGTTTTAGGTCTGTGACCAGAACAATCAATTGTTTATAGCTGAACACTTTTGGTATTACTTCAAGAAGCAAGTCATCCCTGGGCTTAGGAATGTTTGAGAAGAATAAAAAAAGAAACTGAGACCTAAAATTGTGTCAAATGCACAGTTACTGAAAGGAATAAAGAAGAGAGAGATTTGTTGGTATGTTATTGTTAGAGTCATGAATTATTCTACTGTAAAAAAGAAATTTGTAAGTCAGCACTGAATATAACTAATTTGTGCATACTGTTTGAACCAATAGTATGTCTACTAAGTTTATAAGCCAAAGAGTTTAAAGAAAGAGGAAACAGGTACATTTAAATATATATAAGCTCTTTTGTTATAGAAATGAACAAGAAATTGAGTACCAACAAATTGAAGGGTAGATAAACAAATTATGATATATAAGTATAGTGAAATATTTTTTGATAGGAAGATATTATGAAAAGGACAGTTTCAGAGAAACCTTTGGAGACTTGTACAAACTGTTGCAGGTTATATCAATGAAAGGTAGATAATTTTAATTAAAAATAACAGCAATAAAGAGAAATACCTTTGAAAGACATAAAAATCCTGTTCAGAACTCAAAACCATTATGATGTCAGAAGACTGCTGATAAAATATGTAACATTTCCTGACTGAGAGGTGATCGACCCCAAAAGGAGATAAACATTTTTATACACAACCTAGATTTTTTTGAGACTTCACTGTGATGTTTATTTCAAGGGTTCTTTTTTTAATTTTCCAACCTTGAAAGAAAATTTGGATGCTATTCATTGATGAAGTGTGAAATGGTTGTGCCCACAAAATTGGAAGGCTAACTTTACATTTATTTATTGAAGATGGGCTACATTCATTTTATCATTTTTAAAAAGCTAAGTTTGCAAGTCCTGAGACATTTGATGCAGAAGGCAGTTTTGTGGATTGAGAAGTCTGGTTCTCTACCAGAGCACAGTGAGATAACAAAGTTTTCCCTCCTCCCTTCACCCATTGGCTATGATACCACATATATATAGTCAAATAGGAAGAGTGATTCAAATTCAAAAGGGCAGACTTAGTTTCAAGGAATGTGAACTTTGGTAACAGAGAAATGATCCAATTGTATTCAAGAAAGGATTATCACAGGCAGCCTAGAGTTGAACTTGAAGGAAGAAGACTGATTTATAGATCACAGTTTAACAAGTCATCAAAGAGGACACATGAGGAGAAACAAGACATTGGATCTCTATAATAGTGGAATCATGAGCTATCTGTTACCTATGACTGCCTGGAAAAAGAATGGATTCATATTTACAGGCAATAGCTTTTAAAAGATGGTGTTCTATCAAATACACATTATTTCCAATAATGTAGCATGAAAAACTTCCAAAATGAAGAGATCTAGAAGTAATTAAATCTATTTCAGAACACAATAAGGTACATGTGATATCTTTTGTCCTATCTTCCACTGGAAGACTCCCAGAGTCCTTCAGCAATCTGTTAGAAGATGAATCCACACTGCAATATTCATATAAAATTCTAAAAAGCAAGCATTTTTTTCCACTACAAAGGGGTGAATATTGAGCATTCAAGACTAGTAGCAAGAAAGCTACTAGATCTGGAATGTTTCTATTTAGAACCCATCAAAAATATGAGAAGAATGAGATAATAATAACAATGATGGTAATAAGTTGCTCAGTTGAGGGGGTGGTTAGGTGGAGCAGTGAATAGAGCACTGGCCTTGGAGTCAGGAGGACCTGGATTCAAATCCAGCCTCAGACACTTAATAATTACCTAGCCATGTGGCCTTGGGCAAGCCACTTAACACCCTTGCCTTGAAAAAAAATCTAAAAAAAAATAAGTTACTCAGTTGAGACCGATATTTTCAAAGCCAGAAACACCTGGGTTCAAGTTCTGCCTTTTCCAAATACAGGTTTTATGACTCTAGACAAGTCACTTAATTTCTGACTGATACAGTCACGATAATAGCAAAATAATAGATACAAAATAAAATACACATACTATACATAATACTTCAATTTCTTCAACTTGTAAAGGCTGCGAGATAAGAGTAAAGTGAAGGGAGTATTGGCTCTTGATTTCAATTTGCAGATTGTGTATTCAATGCAGCCTCTGAAGCTGAGATCCAACATGTATGGATCACTTCTCTGCAGCTTGTATTCATTTTGGTCTAACAATGAAAACCAAGAAAACCCAGTGCTCCATCAAGCAGCACCACACCATTCATATGTGAAGCCATCAATTATAGCTAATGGAGAAGTGTTTAATGCTGTGCATAAATTCACTTCCTTGGCAATGTCCTTTCCAGGAAGGTTCACATCAACAAGGAGGTTCACACACACACACACACACACACACACACACACACACACACACACACACACACACACACACATTGCCAGAGCTAGCTAAGGATTTGGGAGAGAAAATGTAGGAGAGAAGAGGTCTTAGACTGACCACCAAACTGAAGGTCTTCAGAGATGTTGAGCTGATCTCATTGTCTGTGTCTACCAGCACCATGCCAGGAAATTGAATTGCTTCCCTTTAAATTGTCTTAGGAAGATTCTGAAGATCATCTGGTAGGAGAAGATAACAGACACTGAGGTCCTTCAAGCTAAACTGCCTAGCATTCCAACATTACTAAAGAGAGTTTAACTTTGATGGACTGACCATGCCTTTGGAAAACCAAAGTGTATCCTTGCCAAAAAGACTATTTTATGGAGAACTCACACAGGGCAAGTGTTCCCGGGGGAGGGGGGTCAAAAGAAGCAATTTCAGGACACCCTGAATGTTTCTCTTAAGAACTTTAGAGTTGTTTATGCAGCATGAGAATTACTGGCACAGGACCACCCAGCAGGGCATCAGAGGGGGTCTTGCACTATATGAGCAAAACAAAATGGAAACAGTTCAAAGAAAACATGAGATACATAAATTTATAGTGAACACCCCAGGTGTTCACATGGTCTATTTGTCCCTGACCTGTGGTAGAACATTCCAAGTTCCTTTTGGTCTGACCAGGACACACCATAATTTTTCTCTGATAAAGCAATGCCATTTTGGTCTTTTTCAATAATGAAGGACAAGAATCAACCAACTAACTAATGTTTGTAAGGAATTTTATGAATATTATCTCCTTTCATCCATACAACAAAGCTGTGATACAGATGCTTCTGTTTTACAGAGGAGCAAACTTAAACTAAGGAAAGTTAAGAGATTTGCTCGGGATTTCACAGCTAGTAAATGTCCAAGACTAGAGTTAAACTCAGTCTTTCTCGACTCCAAGTTCAACATTCTATATCATTTGTCATCTAATTCCTGAGGCAATTTTTTTAAGACTCTTAAGTTACAGAGAAGGTATAGATCTAAATTTTTAGAGGGCATTTCCTTACCTGGGAATTGTCATTGATAATGAAATCACTCTTCATACATCATAATCACTGTAACAATATCCTAGTAGTATTATTCCTTTTTAATTTTTTATGTAAAATGTGATTAAATTTTGCAATCAGTATCCAACAGACTGATGGATGAAGAGCTTGTAAACATAAAATATGACTACATTTTCCTGACTGATGATGCACAGCTGATGGAAAATCCCTGAAGCTCAGATTTGGAAGGCTTAAAGGATACTAAAGTCTTGTAATGTTGATGTAGACATGAATGTTTCCAGGCTAGTGAGGAGGTCCACTTCCTTTCCCAAAGACTTTGGCTGAAAACTCCAAGGATGCATTCTCTTCTACTCAAAGGACTCACTTGATTCTGCACAAGGCTGAGGGTGAAGGGATTTCAGATGCATTTGCTGAGGAGCAGCTGTTCTCTCTCTTCCACTGGCTCTGGCTCCACGTGTCAGATGTCAGGGTCCTGAACAAATAACTAAGTCTTTGTTTTCAGTTACAAAATTGGACTCTGATTCTGTGAAATATCAGAGCGAGGGTGGATACATGGGTCCTCACTCAATATCATGATAGATGCTTCCGCTCCCTGCTTTAGGGAGAGGAAAAAGGCTGGTTAGAGTCATTAAAAATGAGTCTTCTTGGCATGGATGACGGGCTCGTCTTCAGGGCATTCTTGTGAAGATATAGTTGACTGAAGACTTTGCCTAAAATACTTTATTAATACATTAGTTCTTAATATACTTTATTAATACATTTATTAATACAGCAATAATATACTTTATTGATGCATAATCCATCAGATTTCAACTGAATATTTTCAGTCCCTTTGTTTTTTTCCTGCCCTGAATCTGATCTTAGTTCCTTGCTCTCCTGATGGACAGCTATGATGGCTATTTCCAGTCTTTAAGTGATGTTTGGGATATACTGAACCAATTTTCCATTTATTCCTTTACTGGACAAGAGGAAAACATAACAAAGATTCCAGGCTTCTCAGAAAGCATGAAGCAATTATGTTTCTATTTTAATAAATCCTGAAGAAAGTAGATATTTTGAGCTGGTAAATCTTGAGTTCATAGAGCAACAAATACACAAAAGAGAGAAACTCCAGCTGATTTCTGGGTCATGCATTGTTGTGCAGAGGGGGACAACTCCAATGGAGAGTTACAGAAGGACCCAACCCTTGGGAGCTCTCAGGTTACAGAAAGCTTGGCCAGACTCTTGTAGATGGATAGTAGCTGATAGTATCTGGGACTCCTATGCAGGGCAGGGACTCTGGGAAGTGAATTTGCCACAAAGATGTTTATTCTATACAATCTTTGCCAAAACCCACAACTGATAAAGGGTCTATGAGTCTGAAATCAATCCAGGGTTTCCCTGCCATGCTCATACCACTTTCATTCCAAACTCTGCCTGAAAACTTCATGGAAAGAAAAATCTTTCTGCCTAACAGTGAAGGAGACATGGAAACATGTTTTCTATAGACAGAAATAGCCAACAGTAGGAAGTATGAGTACAGCCTAGAGACACAGAGAAGGCATTGATTAGAAAATATATGTGTTTTGACCTTTTCAAATGTCATTCTTGGAATGTTAATAAATATAGCAAACAGAGGAAAGAATTCTTAAAGGAACAGTTCTGTAAAAGAGAGGGTAATCACGATTTTAAAAGTAGAAATTGTTAAAATTTAGAATGAACAATTACCTTTCTCTGGACTTTCAGTGTGAATCCTTTTCAATGGCTCTAATCACATAATGCCATTGCCTTTAAAGCTTTAGACATTTGTATCCTGGCTGGATATGCTAGGAATTAAAGTGTTTCACAAAAAACTGAGTTTCCTTTGGGAGGAAAATGAATTTGTTTCAAAAAGATGTTTTTTAATCGCTTCTATAGAATTAAACAAAGGGAGCTAGGAGAAATGCTTTTGCAACCAGATCAATTTGCTTTTGGGATTTTCCTATTTTGTGGTCAAGGAAAAAATCATAGGTTTCAATTAAAAAAAACAATCTGGGGAAATACATCTTTTGTGAGTCTCTATTTCTGTTTTTATCAAACCCCTGATTTCACTGATGTAGGGTACACAGGTGAGGAAAAACCTTTTCATCCATGGAGTTTCTTAGATTCCTGAGAAGGTAAGTGAATTGTCCAGGTCACAGACAGTATGTGTCAGAGGCACAATTTGAATCCAAGTCTGATGACTCCAAGCAAAGTGTTGTCTATATGATTATTCCTCACATAAAATTGCATGTATGCATTCATATGTGCTATTGATATGAATATTAATTAATGTATATATGTATATATTCCAGAACTCTTAATGAAATTTTAATCTTAAAGGCTTTATTGGGGTTTTTTTTTTGGGGGGGGAGGCAGGGAGGAAGGATTCTTGAGTCCAGATATCTCATCATTTTGTTTATCCTTCTTATCTCTTCTAGTGAAAGGCAGAGTGATATAATGAACAGCAAGCCAGCCTCAGAGCCAGAAAGATCTCAGATCAAGTCCTGACTCTGACAGATGCTGACTGTGTGACCCTGGGAAAGTCACTGAACTTTTCAGTCTTTAAAACTGTAAGTTTCACAGATACTTCTGCACTTTGGTGATACCAAGTTTCTTCATCCAGTAGTGTCCTTTTCTATAGAAATCATAAGTGACCCCTATCAATTTTAGTATTTGAGGGAACTGTGGCTAGAGAAGCTTGGAAGACAGGAAAAAAATGGAAGCATGTCCTACCTCTTCCAATGTGACCAAGGTGAAAGTTTTAAAGTCTCAGGATCTTCTAAAGCTTTAAGTTCCACAGAAGTGGATAATATACAACAATGAAATTGGTTGGAATTAGAAGGGATTTTAAGGGTCATCTAGTCCATTATTCCCTTCATTTTGCAGAGGCCAAAAGACGGCAAAAGTAGTCAAATAATTTCATTATATTTGCATAAGTATTAAAAGGGAAAGTTGAAATTCAAACTCAGGGCTTCTCATTTCAGTGGTAGCACTCTTTCAACTGTAACCTGAGTTTCTCATGGAATCAAAATCTAAATTTATTCTCCCCCCCAAAAAAATTCATCCTTCTAAGTAAAGTGCATTGTTGCAAAATGGTCCTTATTAAATGTTTTCCTGAGGAAATTAATCTTTTCCCATAATTTTTGTTGACATTGGGATTTCCATGTACCATCCATTTCCTCCTTTTTTATAGACACCATTTACAATTTCCCCTTCTACTAAAGTTCATCCTGTCTCAAATTTTTTTCAAAAACAAATCCACTTTTTACACACAGTTGGATGATAAATTCATTAAATTATGGTTTTTACCATTTTAAAATTAAATTTTACTTTCTTTTCAATTTTCAAGAATCTTCCCCAAAAAATAAAAAAAGGAGAAAAACAAAGCCCTTGTAAAAAAAAATAAAGGACACCAAGCAAAACAAATTTCCATACTGTCCTTGATCAAAATTTGTTGTTCAGTCATATCTGACCCTACTTGGGGTATCTTGGTGAAGACTTTAGTGAGGATTACCAATTCCTTCTTAAGATCATTTTCCAGATGAGGTACTGAGGAATATAGGGTTAAGTGACTTGACCAGAGTCACAAAGTCAGTAAATGTTTGAGAAAGGATTTGAACTCAGGAAGATGAGTCTTTCTGATTCCAAGTCCAATGATCTATCCATTATACCACCTTATCTGTCTTTGGACAAATCTAAGTGTTTCATTCTTCTTATTAGTCTATTGTTATACAACCTCTTATTTCTTCTGGGGCTACATCACCCAACAAAAACTTGTCAAGGGTCACATATAGAATTTAATATATATTTATAACCACAATGTAAATAATATTGCCAATGAGTTTAATAAACAAATGTGAAAAATGATACATAAATGAGCTCTGAGGGTAACATGCTATCCATGTGCCATAGGTTAGACACACATAATTCTATGTCAAGAGGTTTGTAGTATTCTAAAACCTGTGGAACATTTCATGAATTTATCATCATGCAAGGGTCTCTCTATTAGTCTAATTTTGCTGTATTGGCTACTGAAGCAACCCCTATATATGTATAGTGGACAAGCATAGAAGATGTACAATTGTTTGGCTCTAGAATGAAGTGGGGTCTACACAGTAACATAAATTAGAATTCCACAAGGTTTGCAAGGTGCTGTCAGATCAAGGATCTCTGTTTTTAATATTAATATTTCCTGATAATGCTATTTCCTTGTGGTTCATGACAACACCATGATCTCAGAAGCATTAGAATGGCAGGTAACCCAAAGGAGAAGGGAAAGAAAGACATGGAGTAGGTATACATTAATGGTAGTATATTACTGAATATGATTTTCATATGTAAAATCCTTTGCATGCATCATCATCATTATCATCATGGATTTTTGGGAAAAATATATAAATCAATCACATAATAAGGGTGGAGGATGAACATCTAAATGACCATGATACATCAGAGCAGCCAGGTGGCACAGCAGGTAACATGCTGATCCTGGAGTAAGAAAGAATCATCTTCTTGAGTTCGAAGCTGGCTTCTGTGTGACTCTTGGGAAGTCACTTAGCCAGTCCTATTTGCCTCAGTTCATCCATAAAATGAACTAGAATAGGAAATTACAAACCACTTCAGAATCTTTGCCAAGAAAAGCCCAATTGGAGTCACAAAGAGTTGGCTGTAACTACAAAACAACAAATGTTTTAACAAATATCTATTAAAATAAACAGAAGTCCTCCAGTATGCTAACTAAATGCTCTTAGAAAGTTCTACTGAATTATAGTTGAGGATGCCAGATTTGTCTTCCTGGATGTTGTGTTCTGCTTGCTTTGACAGAACATTCAATAAAATTGGATAGAGTTTTCACATTCCTGAGATCACAGATAAGTCAAACATCCAAATCAATTTTTTTCATTCTCTAAATTTATCTTCTCAACTCATCAAAATCTGGATGGATGTGGAAAGTTTACCTCGATATTAAATATTTTGGCACCTATAAGCAAAATATTTATGATCTATCTCACAAGAAGGAATATTGCTCATATCAAGCATATAATAGCTCCTGTTTACCCTTCTCAAACAAGACATCAGTTTTCTTTATTAAATTTCCAGAGACATTAAAAAATCTATAATTCTCTATAATATTTTGAAGCTAACATTTTTTAAAATATAACTAGGATAGGGGTGGCTAGGTGGTGCAGTGGATAAAACCCTGGAGTCAGGAGTACCTGGGTTCAAATCTGGCCTCAGACACTTCATAATTACCTAGCTATGTGGCCCTGGGCAAGCCACTTAACCCCATATGCCTTGCAAAAACCTAATATATATTAAAACACTAGGATATTCAATGTGATATAATGAGACAAAGATTATTTGGAAACAGAGGGTCATGTTTTTTAACCTGACCCTCTTGATTATTAGTGTTGTGGATCTGAAAAAAACAATACAATTAACCATTCTGAATGTTAGGTAGGTACTATATATTAGTAAAATGATGTCATTCAACTAAGATGATCTCAGACATCCCTTCAAATTCTGGGATTCTAGGATTCTAGGATCTGGTTTAAATCTTTGATTTTCATTGGCATATCCCAATTTGGATATTTCAAAAAAAACTCAAAATCTGAAATTTTCACTGAAGACTAATCTCTTAAAGTTTCAGAATGAATAAATGAGGACTAGAATAGTAGTAGCAAGAGAGTTCCTAGAATATACCAAGAAATCGTGAGGTATGAACCAAAAAGCAGTCGGCTCCTTTTGTCATAGACAGTCTTGAAACTTGTACTTTCCTCCATGAGTATGAGTTTTCTGAGCATTTACTTCAGTAAAATACATTAATTTTTTAGTATTAATTTGTGTGTGGGGTGGATAGAGATTAAGTATGTTTCTTTTACTTGGGTTTTTATTTTTTCTTTGCTATTGTGTCACAATTAAATATTAATGTCCCAAAAGTCTTAATGCAATTTAAGGTTCAATAACTTCACAAAAGTAAATGCAGCAAAAATAAAAATATTTTTTTATAATTTCTGGTTATGTTTCTTATTACATTTCAAAATAAGCATTGTATTGTGTTGTTTCATTTTAGTCAAATTACAAACTTTGTAAAATATTTTCATTAGCTACTACTTAGTGAATGAATGGATTATATTTGTAGCATTAGCCTTACAGTCATCCAAAACTGATGTGGACCCACAAAACCAAAAAGTCTAATTGTGTTAGGTCAGGTGACTGAAGTAGCCAATCTAATAGTCTGAGGAAATGTCATTCGGGAGCTATTATTTTTTATTGTTGTTCAGCCATTTTTCAGTTGTATCTGACTCTTCCTGATCCTAATTAAAGTTTTCTTGGCAAAGATACTAGAGGGACTTCTCATTTCTTTCTCCAATTCACTTTATAAATGAAGAAACTGAGGCAAACAGGGTTAAATGACTTGCCTGGGGGGGCGGCTAGGTGGCATAGTGGATAAAGCACTGGCCTTGGAGTCAAGAGTACCTGGGTTCAAATCCAGTCTCAAGACACTTAATAATTACCTAGCTGTGTGGCCTTGGGCAAGCCACTTAACTGCATTTGCCTTGCAAAAACCTAAAAAAAAAAATGACTTGCCTGAGGCAACACACAGCTAATTAATTGTAGGTGGTCACATTTGAACTCAGTAAGATGAGTCTTTCTGATTCCAGGTCCAGCACTCTATCTAGACTTAGATTGAGTTTATTAATTTTCCTCTATACACAAGTTCAGGAATTTTGATTAAACTGGTCATAGCCATCAAACACCTTGCCATCCTCATAAACACCATCTGTGAAAGAAATGAAATGCATCATGACCCTCATCCTGGATGATTTCCTTTCATTTTTGTAGTGAGGGTATTGAAAAGGTGCCCCAAATAACTCTAAAGCATCATCATGGGAAGGGAAAAAGGAAAGGGAGAAAACAAAAAGGAAAGATAGAATTATTCCTTTCTCCTATTTCATATGACAAAGTACTCAAATTTAGAATGCCAAGATAGATTAATATCTCTATTTGAGCCAAACCAGGAAAATTCATAATTTTTCTTATTCATCTTGACCTTTTCTGCCTTGCTGAATTTGCTTGAAGAGTCTTTGGGGCTTTTATTTTTTCTTTAACATTTTATCTTAGCTTTTCAACTCAAACTCTGAACAACAGATTGTATTTTAAATACAAAGTACTTTCAATATCACAATGATGTTGTTTAAATAAATTCTGTAGAAAAGACTAAAAATAGTAAAAAATTGTAAAATTTTGTCTTTCCCCCCAAAAAAATCAGTCTTAAGAAGCCAAGAGATAATACCACTAAATTCTCATATATTCTATTTGTCTCTTGAAATCCTACCCATCCTTCAAAAAGTGAACTCAAATGATGCTTCTTCCTCTGTGAGACTTCCTCTGATTCCTTCCATTAGCAAGTGTCTTGGATCACTCAGAACACTTTACTTAAATGCCTCCTGTGAAATGTTAAGATTCTGTTTTGTAATATATTTTGTGTATATTTTAATCACTTTGATAGATTACAAGATGATTTTTGCCAGCCTCTTGTTTCTCTTTTATTTTGTGTGCCTCAGTCCATACCAAGGACCTTTATTTGTAATAGGAGACTGACACACACTAGATTGTCTAAGATGTCACCTTCTTATGGAAAAAAAAAATCAGAGAACTTCCTTACTAAAAATGACTTAGAATGGAAATAGCTTAGAGAGACTGGAACAATTCTCAAACTTATTTTGATCGTTGCATCTAATGTTGACAAGGAGGCTCTTTATATGGAGAAGAATTCAGATAATATTGATAACTTCAGCTAATTGGTCTCATTTTATGTTTTATGTTATGAAACAAACTACTTTGTTTCAGTGAGAAACAAAGATCATGAGGGAAGAGGCCATGGAAACCTCTCCCCTCTAAGGCCATATATACAGACCCTTCAAGGGAATCGTTACTTAATCTTTCCTTTTTTTATCTTTTCTAAGAACCTGAAGTCTCCATAAGCATATGAATTTCTTAAAATCCAGAAAATCCTGACACATGAATCCAGAGAATCTTTTGGTGGCTCAGAATTCCAGTCTGGATTATATAACCAAGGTGCAAGGAACGACCTTCAAGACCTGACCAACAGAACCTGAGATTAGGGCTCATTAAGTAGCCAAGTGGCATTTGACAATATAATTGATAAAAACAAAACAATCAAAGTTGTTCAGGAGCTTCACTAAATCTCGAGCCTATTTATCTCGAAATCTGAGGTGATATAAGGGAGAATGCACACCCAAATGTTTGAGGATAGCAGGAAAGAGATATTTTTAAGCTTGTTTCTGCTATATTTTTAAAGTAAATACTCCTTTTATACAAAACATTCAATAATAAATGGTTTAAAGAAACTGCTAGGTGGTGCAGTGGATACAGCACTTCCCCCCGGAGTCAGGAGCACCTGAGTTCAAATTTGACTTCAGACATTTAATAATTATCCAACTATGTGACCTTGGCCAAGTCACTTAATCCCATTGCTTTACCAAAAAAAAGCCAAAACAAAATAAACAAAAAAGAAACTGAGGTGTTAGCAACTCCTAAGAAGGGAGAGAACAAAGCTGGTGGGGGCTCAGAATTTGGCTATGAAAAAGAAGGCTAAAGTATTTTATTTGAAGGAGGTGTCAAAACCAATGATTCCTAAAAGATGCTCTCCCTCAGATGCAGACTAACAACTCATTTGTAATTTATAGCCAAAAGGAGAGTTGCTTGGGGCACTGAGAATAGTCCTTAAGGTCTTAAACGCAGTTTGTTTTCTTTCTTTTTTTAAAGGTTCTTTTGCAAGGCAATGGGGTTAAGTGGTTTGCCCAAAACCACACAGCTAGGTAATTATTAAGTATCTGAGGCTGGATTTGAACTCAGAGTACTCTTGACTCATGGGCCGGTTCTCTAACCACTGGACCACCTAGCCACCCCCCCCCCCCCAGTTTGTTTTGAAAGCATGACTTGCACCCAGATCTTCCTGTCTGAGGTGGAATTACTATCTGATATGCTTCACTTCCTTCTAAAAGGTAACCAGTAAGCAAATAAACGAGCAAATAAATAAATCAGTAGATACATAAATGACTGAAGGAATAAAGGAATAAATAAATAAACAAATGACTTAAAGAAAAAATAATTAAAGAAATAAATAATACCTGCAATGATGCTTAAAATAGAGTTAATTCTATACCTAATTTTTTATTTCAAATACCTTTTTTCTTAGAAGAATTGACTTTTAGTGGGTACTGCCTTTAGCCTTGAAATAGCCTGCCAAGTCTTGATTCTTTAAACTAGGTAAGACTGCCAATTATGATGGTACATATCTGTAATTCCTGTTCTTAAGAAAGCTGAAGGTGGTGGGTGGGTCCCTTGAGATTGGATGTTTTGAGTTTCAGGAGGGGTAAAGCTGATCTATTATCCACTGTTATATTTTTGGTCCTTTTAATAAATAGATTTATTTATTTAATTTTCCAACTACAGTAAAGATAGTCTTCAACAATCATTTTTAGTAAAGTTTTGAGTTCTGCATTTTTTCCCCACCCTCCATTGCCTCCCCCCTTCCTTTTAACAGAGGGCAATCTTGTACAGATTACCCATATAGAACTATGTTATTTATATTTCCATATTAATCATGTTGTGAAAGAAGAATCAGAACAAAAAGAAAAAAACAGAAGAGGGGGAAAAGAACCATAGAACAGAAAATAAATTTAAAAAATTGAAAACAGTAAACTTTGTTCTGCATTCAGACTCCATAGTTCCTTCTCTGGATGTGGATGCTATTTTCCATCACAAGCCCTTTAGAATTGTCTTTCATTATTTTACTGTTGGGAGGAGGATGTCCTTAGCTGATCCATCTCACAAAGCTACCATTAATAGACACAGTGTTCTGATTGTGAATTACTTCACTCAACATTAGTTCATGCAAATCTTTCCAGACTTTTCTGAAGTTCAGATCATGATTTCTTATAGAACAATAATACTCCAACATATTCATATATCGCATTGTATTCAGTCATTCCCTAATTGATGGACGTCCCTTGGATTTCTAGTACATTATCAATAAAAAAAAAAAGCTGCTAAGAATATTTTGATATATATGTGAGTTTTTAATTCTCTTCAGGACATAGATCCAGTAGTGGTAAATCAAAGAATATGCACATTTTTATTGCCTTTTGGAATTATGTCCTCTCCAGAAAGGTTGGATCGGTTCATAATTTCGCCAACATTGAATTAGTTTCCCAGTTTTCCTACCTCCCTTCCAATATTGACCATTTTTCTCTTTTGTCACATTGGTCAATTTGATAGGTATGAGATGTTTTAATTTTCATTTCTTTAATCAATAATGATGTAGACTTTTTTTCCATAAGACTATAGATAGCTTTAATCATCTGAGAACTGCCTGCTGAGATTATTTGACCATTTATCAGTTGGGAATTGCCTTGTATTCTTATGAATTCCACTCAGTTCTCTGTATATTTTAGAAATAAATCCTTTATCAGAAACACTAGCTATAAAAACTGTTTCCCAACTTATTGCCTTCCTTTTGATCCTTGTTGCACTGGTTTTAGTTGTGAAAAACTTTTTTTATTTTCATGTAACTAAAATTATCCATTTTTTCATTTTATAGCACTCTCTATATCTTCTTTGCTCATAAACTCCTCCCCATTCCAAAGATCACACAGAGAAATCACTCATTGTTCTCCTAATTGGTTTATAGTATCACCTTTTATGTCTAATTGTCTAATCACTATTTTGACCTAATCTTGGTATAGGGTGTGAGATGATGTTCTGTGCCTAACTTTTGCCGTACTGTTTTCAAGTTTTCCCAATAGTTTCTGTTAAAGAATAGAAGCTGAAGTCTTTGGGATCATCAGTTATTTACTACTATTTCTTTTGTACTTAATCTACTCCACTGATTCGCCACTCTCTTAGCCAGTACCCATCAGTTTTGATGACTACTGCTTTATAATATAATTATAGATCTGGTACAGTTAGACCAGCTTATCTCAATTTGGTGAGCCTCCATGAACTAACCATCAGGTGCCTAAAAAAAATGAACTGGCTTCAAAAACAAAACAGGTCAAAGGAGTAATAAGATCATGCCCATGAGTGATCACTGTATTTCTAAACCAGGCAAGAAAGGGAGACCCTGTCCCAAAATAACACAAAATAAAGGAAAATAAAATAAAATAACCCACACTATATTACTTCAGGAGGTAAAAGAGAAAAAAAATTATAAAAAAGAATTAATTGGTGAAAAGTGTCCATTTTCTAAGCTTCTAAAGTTTACAGTCTAAAACTTAATGTACTGTGGATTTCAACAACCTGAAAAAGTTGCCTTTCCATTCTTCCATATCTTTTTTTATTTAAAAAAACAACCAAACATAAAATTTCCATCCTGTTTTTTTTCAAAACTGAAGGAGGAAAATGTTGGGGAGGAAGAGTGGGAGTAGGGAAAGCCTGTTATAAGACTTTTAAATATGAAATGAAGAAATACTGGTTCTATTCAATTAGTAAGATGGCTCCATAGCTAAAAGTCCAAAAAAAATGTGATGAATGTAGGTGAAATTAGAGACTTCCAAAAGTATGGTGGAATGGAAAGACTGCCCATATTCAAATCTCTTTCCCACTTAATAACCAAGAAACCTCAGGGAAGTCACTTCTTTCTTAGTCTGTGTTTAAATGAATGATATGGATTAGTCCTTTCTACTTCTCAATTTCTAGTCTTAACTTGCTATAATGATCATGATTAAGAGTAAAGAAATTAATAGGTCTGTTGTTCTTTGCACTAGCACACCAGATCTATAGTAATGGGATCATGCCTTTCATAGCAGGAAGGGGCAGTTAGATATCCATGGCAGTCAGACCTGGAGTCAGGAAGACTTCCTGAGATCAAATCTGACCTCAGACACTTAATAATTATTGAACCTTGGAAAGTTATTTCACCCTATATATTGAGCTGAGGAAGAAAATTACAATCTTCTCCAGTATCTTTGCTAAGAAAATGCCAAATGGGGTCATGAAGAATCAGACATAACTGAAAAAACTGAATAACAGCAACATTTTAGGGGTAGACACAAACTAGAAGATCCCTAGACAAGGGGGGGCCAGATATCAAGAAGTTTAAAAATCATGTCATAAAAGGAGTGCATAAAGGAAGTTGGATATCTAGTTTGTACAAGAGAAGACCTAGAGGTGATATGATAAATGTCATCCAATCTTATAGAACAGGAATTTGATTTAGTCTATGCAGTTTCAGGTCAAATTCTCAGGAAAGATTTGGTCATTTTAAGTTTTAGCAAACACTCATTTATACCCCCTCTGCTTTTCAATCTTGTGAACAAGATAGAAAACTGAGGATCTAAGACACTATAGCTTCACTGCTATTAATGTTGATGAGAGAATTTAAGTTTTCCTGACCCCAAATTCAGTGCTGTTTCTCTATGCTCTATATGTTATATTCTACTATATTATAATATATATAAGCATATATATATGCATATATATATATATATATATATGATAAAAGACCTTGGGTCTCTGAAACATTTTTGAAAGCAACTGATTGAAATATTTTATTTATTCTTAAAGTTCTGAACTTTAGCTCCAAATCTTTTTCTCTGAACAGATGGAGGTAATCCTTTATGAGCAACTTCATCTCCCCTCATCCTCTATTTTTACAGTCTCAGAAAACAAGATGATTTTTTTCCCTTTGCTTAAGTTATACCTCTCATTTTTGTCAATGATCTTATCACCTATTGACCCCTCTGATAATGTACTCCAGTAATCACTCACTCTTTATTGACTCCTTCTCCAATACCTATAAAAGTTCTGGTCTCCCCAATCTGGAAAAAAAAAACACATCTCTACTTCTTTTTTGGCATCTCTTCAAACTATGAATCTTCTCTTCATATAGCTAGGTTACACAAAACATAGGATTAGCATGCTGAAAACCAGAGTTCAAATCTACTTCCAGTCAGCAAATGTGTGATCCAACCTCATTTTTCCATTTGACAAATGGGAATAATAATAAAACCCACCTGGGTTAATTGAAACTACAGTTTCCTCATTTCTAAAATGCAAATAATAACACAATACAAACTGTTAAAAGGAACAACTGAGATAATGGATATGAAGTGCTTTTGGAACTTACAAGTGTTATATAAATTCTAGTTATTATTATTTCATCTCTGAACTTCTAGAAAAAACCATCTATATACTACTAGAGTGAGTAGTCGCTAATCATTTCTTTATTTCCTCATTACCCATTCACTCCTCAATTCCTTAAATTTTGCTTCCAACCTTTCCAAACTACAAGTTTTGTCCTATCCTTGGTCATCTTTGATTTCATAACTCACAAGATCTATTGCTTTTTCTCAGTCCTTTTGCTCTATGATATTTCCTTTAGCATATGGCACTGTAGAATACACCTTCTCCCTGGATGCTCTTTCTTTTCCCTAGTCTCCATCAATTCTTCTGTTTTTCCCCCCCTTCCTTTTTGGCTATGCTTCCTCAGTCTCCTCTCTGTTGATTCCTTGTCCTCCTGCCATCATTCTAAGTTTCTATCTTTGGTGCTCTTCTTTATCTTGATCTCATTGCTCTCATCTATTCCTTTATGTCTATCATCTCAAATATATACACGTTATTATATAGAAAGATAATTGTATCATCACCTATCTATGTATTCTGCTTATCCTATCTTGTTATCTCTTTCCCTCTCCCTCCCTCCACCCCTCCCTATCATTACAACCTCTACTCTGAACTCCAGGCCCATATATCTCTAATTCTCAACTTAAAATCTCTACCAAGTTGTCCCACATACAACACAAAATCCACACATCTATACAGAACTTATTTGCCCCCTCTCCCTCACTTGTCTAGTCTCTCATCTTCTTAGATTTTATAAATGGAAACATCTTATGACATCTAGATTAAAAATCTAAGCATCCTCTTTGATCCATTTTATCTCCTTTGCACCCCACAATCTAATCATTTGCCAAATCATGTCAATACTGCTGCCTCTATAACTTGTCCTACATCCAGTCCTCTTTCTCTAAAGAAATTGCCACCATCCCAGAGTAGTCTTTCAAACCTCCCACCTGAATTATTGAAATTTTGTCCTTACCAGTATCCCTGTCTTCAATTTCTTCATTTTCCAATACATCTTGATAGAAATAGCAAAATAATTGTTCAAATGCACAAGTCTAACCATGCCACTCCTGTATGAAGGTTACCAAAATCATTATATACTAATGACTAAGTAAGGAGCTTTTAAGCTTTATTAAGGTCTTTAGCAAATTGGAATTGAGTTAACAAGGATAGTGGAACCTTAAACTAAATGGATAATTGCTGTAAGAAAGGGACAAATAAGGTTAATTATAAAGACAAATGGAAGGGGTGAAGGAAGGAAATGAAAAACAAAGGTCTTTCAATGAATAACAAAAGGGATCATTTTAATATGATATTACTCATTTGCACTGCTCAAATTGATCAAACTGAATTAATTGATCATTCAAACCTTTATTAAATTTTGATTCAATTAGCATCATTTTTTTTTTCCTACAGAGCAGAAGTTCTGACTCACTATACACTTTTAGTTTTTTCATTAAATTAAAATGTCAGTTATGTCTTGGAGCAAAAAAAGTGATCCTTGTTATGTTTTTATGACACTTAGCAACAAATTGTTAGCCAATGGATGCAGAGTAACTAGGATCTTAGAAGAAGAAAAGTATCTCCTAGCTTTATTCCTACATTTGGAAGAAAATACTGAAGGGTTCCCTGTCCAATAGCCCAAGAATTATCTTTTCTCTCTCACCTTTCTTTTATTTCTCTTGATTCTGCATACATCTAAGATTGTTTTGGAATAGTCTAACATATTCACTTGCAGCCAACCATAGTGACAAGACAAGAAGTAGTGGGATATAATGAAAAGAGCTCTAGATTTGAAGCTGAAGTATGTGGGTTCAAATCTTTCCTCTGACTCTACTTGTTTCAAGTCACTTAAACCCTGAATTTCAATCTCCTCATACATAAAATGAGAGGACTGGATGAGAGGACCAGTAAGCTGCCTTCTAGTTCTGAATATATGGTCTTCTAAAATGGCATGATACAATCAGTTAGAATTTATTAAACTCCTACCTGTCCAAGAATCAGATGAAGCATAATCCCTTGAGTTTTATATTGAAGATTTTTGTCATAACCTAAAAATAGACACCCTGACAAGAATAGCTTATGAATTTGTCTAACTAGCAGCAAAACTGGAAAATATGCAATGTATTAGAATGTTTATTATGTTGGCAGAAAGCATGCTAACAAAGAAAATCAAAGAAATAAAGGGATCATTAAATTTTTATTTTGTTGTTCATTTTGATTGTTTGATTTAAAGCAAAGAAGAAAATGGAAGGACAAAGTAATCAAAAATTAGAATTATATCCCCTAGACAATCAGTACTTAAGGGAACCCAGTACCCCTCTCTGAAGAAAACAGATTAATGGCCTCTGACACCAGTCTCCAGCTTCTTCTGGCAAGAATGAAAGTCAGTCTTAAAAAGGGTTAAGAGAGAAGAATTCAGAGCTCTTCACAGAAGAGCCTCACCTCTCCCATACCTCCATTCTTGCTTTTGCTACACATTCTTCATTCTTGAATATGGCCAATGCAAGAATATTTATATTTGTTTTGAGGATTTTCTTTTTCTCAGTTTTGTTTTAAAAAAAATCATTCACTAGTTAAATGAATTTTTAAAAACATCAGATACTTAATATAATCTTTGTTATTGTTTGGTGGTTTCAGTCATGTCTGAGTCTTTAGGATCACATTTAAGAGTTAAGTGACTTTCTCAGGGTGACATGACTAGTAAGTGTTTGAGGTCATATTTAAACTTATGAAGATGAAGATTTCTGACTCCTGGGCCAGAGTTTACTATATTATACAATTCTCAAAAAAAAAAGGGTCTTGTGCATAATAGAGATTAGTAAATTCATGCTTAAAACTTTTTTTCCTACTACGTATATGAAAATACTTATTTTATTAGGTTTTTAAATTCAGAAATTTAAAAAAATAAAAAAGTTATTGTATTGAGAGTCAGAGAGTTTAAATTCTAATCCAAGGTTAGTAAGTTACCTTATGTAACTTTGGATGTTATTTTATCTCTCTAGGTCTCAGTTTTCCTCATCTATAAAATCAAAAGGTCCTTTGAGATGGCCCTTTTCATTCTGATTTGCATTTCTATGTGATTTCTTTAGGGTCTTTGTGATCTAAGTTTGATAATTTTAAATATGACATAATGGGGTAATTAGATTTAGCTCATAATTTTCTATTACTTAGCTGTGGAAGCAACCTTTCTGATCATCTCTACACCCACCTTAGTACAAACCTGTATCTGAATATACTTAAATCTCTGTTTAGTTTTTTCTTTTTTTTTTGTAGCAAGGAAGCAAACTCAATTGTTAAGAATGAATGAATGAATGAAGATGCTTTTATTATATGATAACCATAAGAAGACATTTCATTTTCTTATTAAACTGTTAATCTCAAAGTTAGCTTTGGAATCCTGCCATCATTTACCTCATGTCAAGTTTATATAAGGAAGCACACCTCTATTTACACAAATACAATGCACACTGCCTACTCTCACACTGTAAGAAAATATGCTATTTTTCTTTTTCCAGGGCAGTTCAGAAATAAAGGGCTTTCACCAGTCATCAAATACAAAAGATAAAGACATATTGTCTTCCTCGAATCTTTAAAGAGAGGCACATTCAAGATTGCCAGACAGGCCTTGCCATTCATTTCAAAATACAACACAATGCTACCCTCTACTGTCAGTAGTCTCTATAACAAGAGACAAAAATCAGACACAGTAAAAAAGTGGTTAGAGAGACATGCAAGGCCAATTTTCAACCTTGCCTAAGCATGTAGAGAGTTAAAACATTTTGTTTTCAACACCATTTGGATACGTAGTAAAAAATGATTGATAGGATTCACTTCATATTAGCATAATTATTTTTTAATAGCATAGATACTTAAACTATAAAATGAATTGAAGGAAAAAAATCTGTTACTTTGTAAAAAACAAAACAAAACAATAAAAATGTCTACCTTGATGAGTCCTCCATGCATATGACAATTAAATCCTATTAAAAGTCTTCTGAGGAGGGAGTCTAGGTGGATAGAGCACTGGCCCTGGAGTCAGGAGTACCTGAGTTCAAATACTACCTCAGACACTTAGTAGCTACTATTATTAAAAAAAAAAAAAAGTCCCAGAGAACTTAAAGAAATTGCATCCTTCCTGTTACATTTTCTAAAAAATTCAAAAACAGAAATAATAATAATAATAATGATATTTCAGAGCCAGAATAGTATGTAATGGCATTTAATGGTATAGGATTTCAGACTTTGAATCAGAAAGAACTATATCCAAATTCTGCCTCTGCTATTTACTGAGTGCTCTTGGGTAACTCATCTAACCTTTCTGAGCTATAATTTTCTTATCTGCAAAATGAAGGTGTTCGATAAGATGGTTGTCAAAATCCCTTCAAGCTCAAAATATATGATCCTATGACCTGTCACATACTTCGAGATATCAATATCTTCTAAGACTACTTCTATATTTTGAAAGAAATTAGTTCAAAAAACCTGTCATATTTTTCTAAAATCTGCTTAGTGAGAAGGGACAAACACAAGAAATTCCCCCTAAATACTGGTGGTAAATAAATACTCATCAAATGAAGACATAGCTGTAAAGAATGTGTGATGAGAAAGGTTGTAGACTGACTGTCACATTTCATAATAACGAGAAAGACATGGGTAAATGTGTCTCTTCTTGAAACATACTCAATTTAGCAGCTTTTTGAAAAATTATTTTAAAAGTTTTGTTGCTTACAGATGACAAGAATCTGAATTGAGACTTTGGCATCCATCTAGTCCACTCTAAACACAAAAGATATCCTCTGTATAGCTTACCTAACAAGGAACTGTCCAATCTCTAAAGCCTGCTTCATGACTCACTGGATAGATCAGTAGCCCTGGAATCCAACCTCAGATGTTCATTAGCTGTATTAAGCAAGTCATTAAACAAGTATTAAGCTTGCTTCAACTTCTTCATCTGTAAAAGAGGAATAGTAGCACCTGTTTCCCAGAGTAGTTGTGAGAATCAAATGGAATAATAATTTTTAAAGGGCTCCATACACTGCCTGACACATCATAAGTACTATTTAAACATTTGCTACTATGATTATTGTTATTATCATTTTTTATCAAAGACTTCAAATTGAGGAATTCCCCTTCTTGGGGAAATCCATTCCATTCCATTGATTGTGAAGCTTTTCCTGATAGCAAGCCTAATTAGCCTCTTTGCAACTTTCAACTTTTGTCCTGGTTCTTCACTCTGCCGTTAATAGTACAGGTATATTCCTCTACATAATTCCTCTGCATAAAATTCAACCTGCATCATTCAAATATTAGACAAAAGTGAGCAGTTCCTCCATGAGTGTGCTCTTCTCCAGAACAAACTCACCCAGTTCCTTCGACTTAAACTTCATTTGACATTAACTCATGGTTTCTTTTTACCATCTCTGCTGCCCTTTTCTGAAATACCATCCTGCTTATCACCATACTTATGAAACTGAGGTGCACCAGCCTGAACACAATATTATAGAATGAATCTGACTAGAATAGATCACCACTTGTTTTCAACTAATAACAATGGCAACTCTTCATTTCTGGAAACTAAGGTCATCAGTGTAGCCCAGGGTTGCCCTATCGTTTTTTGCTTCTGGTAACAAAATTCCAGATCTTTTTCTTTTCAGAGCAATGGATAGCTAATCATGACTCTCTCTCAGATTTTGCTTGGGATGTTGAATTTGTACGTATGTGATATGTATGTGTGTGTGTACAAATCTAATATTTTTCTTTCATCTCTACCAAATGTCATTTAATTCTATTCCATTCAGTGGTGTACCATTTTGTGACTTTTTTGTATCCTAATTCTATCATCCATTTCATTATCACTTTAGGTGGTATCAGCTTTAGGTCATCTGCAAAGTTGAGTATACTATCTCTTCTTGTATCTATATAGGCAATGAAAATGTTAAATAGCAAAGGGCCAATCACAGAACACTAGTGTATTAAAAAAAATTCCTATTAGGATACCATGACAAAATAAACTTATTTTTAGGTCATCTAAACAATTCTAAATTTTTCTCAATGTATTCAGATCTAGCCCATATTTCTCCATCATTAGCAAAAGAATAATATGAGATACTTTATAACACAACCTTTGGTAAAATTTAGGTTAAATCTATAATATTCCCTTCACCTTCCAGTTCAGTAATTCTATTAAAAAAGGAAATGAGGTCAATCTGCTATGACTTATTCATGAAGCAGTTATGTATAACATAAAATTTATGAACAAAACCAATTTACCATGATGGGTTTACTAGTGCAATGGAATCACTCATTAGACTTAAACTTCATGATGATAGTAAATAAACTTTGTTAATCAAATACATGTAACTATCAATTCATATTCTCTATTAAGCAATAAAATTACCAACACTATTAGGAAAACCACCAATCTGATTTCTTAAGACTTTTTAGACTGTATATCTCATACTGGTCTTCACTGTCAAAGTTCTCCTGAGGAAGTTGACTGGCAAATCAGCAAATTTCAATCAATCATCATTACACTCAAGAAAACATGACTGAGATTTGAGTCTCCAGTGTGGGAAATGCAGAAGCTGACTCAATGATAGCCCAAAGTCCTGCTGAAGACTGGAAGTATTGGAAGAATTTCCTATATTTCTAGGCATAAGCTAGTGATGCCCAAATTATCTTGTGGTCAATGATTTAATGGTTACCATTAATTTGATTGATGCTTGAAATGCCTGGAATCTAATAGGGATTTAATAATTGATTGTTGATCAGTTGATTGATCTAATTTCTTCAAATGAAAGTGAGTGATTGCTTACTGAATTATTTGTTTTTCGTGTCAACTTTCATATAATAGAATTTGCAGAACCACCTCTCCCTCTCTCCTCTCTTTCTCTCTGTCCCCTCTACACACTTACACATACACTCACATTGTGTGTGCATATATATAATATATATAACATGATATATAATATATAAAATATACATATATAGGCATATATGTGCATTTGTATCTATCTATACCCCATATACAATATATTTATATTTATGCAAGTGCTTTAGACTCCTTCCTTAGCCTCTTCACATTTGGAACATTAATCCACTGAAACACTCTATAGGACCATACCATTTGTATATTCAGTCTCAATAAAATAAAATATGGAAGAAAACAAAGTGAAAATTAAGAAATTGCGGAAATAAAATCATGAAGTAGAAAAAGAAAACCAAAGTCACACAGTTAACATGTAGAAGAGATGGAATATGAACCCAGACTCTTTGAAGCCAAATGCAACCCCCTCTACTCTACATGCTTCCTCAGACTTCAAACCATTAACTATCCATTGTGATGAAACTGCATGTTTTTTGGATGAGGTGCCCTCTTCCTCCTTTGATAAAAACTCAACACAATGTTCATTTCCTATAAATGGTCCTGGAATATTCATGTGGATTAAGGCTTCATTTGTTTTGTTTGAAGCAGGTTGATGAAGAGAAGATAACATCACAATGTGGGAAATTAGAAGAACCAGCCAGAACTGGGGTTGATGTGCAAGACTTTATCTACAGCAAAAAAGCTGTTAAACCAACAACTGTGATTGGCTAATGTGGGAGAAATGAATTATCAGCAACCCGATGAATGATTGATATGCTAATTTAAAAAACTGATTGCATATAGTTATGCAGATTATTTTCCCTCAGTCCATTCTTTACCCAACCCCATTACTCCTCCCCAGATTCTTCTTTCCTTCCTCCTCCCCCCCCCCTCCAGTTAATCAGAATTCTTCCTAATCCTTTGACTTCACCCTTACTGATTACTCCAGCTGTATCTTGTGAGGAGAATTAATTTGCCCAAGATGTTCTTCCAACTTCTGCTTAAAAATCCTTTTCATACTGTGGTCATTGTTTTTTAGCCCTCACCCTATCTATTAATATTTGCTGATTGATCTCTTGCTATATGGATGGTATCAAGCCATATATTATATTGTCAGTAGTTAAATAATATGAAAACACCCATAGATAGATCACCTAATTTTCAAATAACAAATGTCACTATATTTAAAATTCAAAAAGCATCCATTTGAAATTACATATTCACATCGATGGCCCAGCTAATGAGTTCAAAGAAAAAAAGGCTAAGTAGAAGGGAGAATTGGAAAAGAAAGAATTTTGAAGGTCAAAACTGAACATAAACACATTTATTTTTAACAATTCATGTTAAAATAATTTTAAAATTTTCATTTTTCTAGCCAATCTTTGCCAGGTTTGAGAAAATGCTTTTTATTGTGACCCTGAGCAACCCATTTTATCATTTTAAATGAGAGTTCTGGGTGGCATTTGATGTCCCTCCAATCTAGATCTACCATTTGAGAACTGAAATTTTCTTAATAACAGAAAGTTTCAGTTTGACTTTGCCCCTAGTACCTATGTGGCCTCCAACAAATCATTTAAGGTCTATGGACTTCAATTTATTCATCAGAAAAATGGTGAATGGAGAAGTTAGGGGGATAGAATGCTGGGGGCTTGGTGGCAGGAAGAACTGAGTTCAAATTGTACCTCAGACTTCCTAGTTGTGTGATCCTGGACAAACATTGTTTACCCCAGTTTCTTCATATGTAAAAAGAGGTGGAGAAAGATATGGTAAATCACTCTAATATCTGTCAAGAAAACCCCAATTAGGGGCACCAAGAGTTGGACATGACTGAAAAATGACTTTCATCAAAAACAACAATTTATTCATTAGTAAATTTATTTTATCAATTTAAAAGTAAATATAAAGTAAAAATTATAAAGGTCAAGTGGGACTTGAGAAATGAGGATAACACCCTTCTTACCGCTTCATGAAGGTGAGGGATTCACAGCTGTTCCACTTTATAAGTGTTTTCTGGGTTTTTCAATATATCAGTTGGTTTGGCTGATTTGTATATCTTCTCAAAAATATATTATTTTTCATGTGGAATGATGCTCAGACAGGAGCAGTGGGGATACATAGGATACTGTGGTGTGGTAAGAAACAGAAACCAGCAATATTTTTTTTAAAAAATCTCTCATATATTCCATTTTGTCACCTATAAAATAAGGAGATTGGTTTAATTTCCCATAAAGTCCTTTGTGTTACAACTATCTTGTTATTCTTTGCTCTTGAAACACATATTACATTAATGAGATGAAAATTTTCAAAACTAAATCAAATAACACTTGCTGCATGCTTTCTCTAGGTTTGGAATGATCATGTATGATATAAAGCAATTCAAGACTTAAATCACAGCCGTATTTCCTATTTCACTGCCATCTCAAACACTCTAAATTATCATTCACTCGTCCAAAATAAAAAAAAGGCATAACTATCAACTAATGTTTGTTCAGTCCTCAGTTAAATACTCTGAGAAATAAGGGAGATTACTTTAGTACTGGTTGAGGGGAAAAAACTGCCAAGAGTAGAATCCTTTGCATGAGAGATGCCAAATTCTATCACTGAAAAGAGATTAAGAGAGAGATTAAAAAAATCAAAGAGATTTTTAAAAAAGACTTGTTTTTTGAATGAAGATGAAGTGAGGGTGCTCACCATGTACATTGAACCAGATTTCTGTGTTCCCTTCCAGTTGTGGGATGGTGGGTTGTCTAGGTGCTGTAAGCAATCATTTTTATCTTAATGATAGTACCTGAGGAGTATCAAGCAGATCCTTTTGGTTCTGAGTGTCCTTTTCCTAAACCTGGTAGTTTAAGTTTCCCATAGGAACCCAATGAACCCCTCATCATTCAATAATTTTCACAAAAATATTTAGTTGATGATAACAGAACATTCAACCAGATTAGGCAATGAGAACCACATGAGTTGACTCAGCTGAGTGAAAGTTCACTTTTGACCAGGAGTCAGGCATCTGACTCATTCCTCAATTCATAGTTCCTAGTGACAGTTTTGTATTCAGACAATTCTGAACCCTTAGTTCTGTGAGTGAAATCAAGCCTTGAATGTGTTGATTCTTTTAAAGAAATATGGAAAAAAGCTAGTCTAGACTAATTTGCAAGGAAGGAAGGGTTAAATTATTGTACTCTAATACTTTTGTAAATGTCAAAAGGACTATACAAATAAAGCAAACACAAGTCACTCACCTCAACATGAAAATGAATATCCACTATTTTTATTTCTTTAACTTGTGTGAAGTATATTTTTTCCTTCTCTGCTATGTACTCTTCAATACTTAAGTTATGCCCAAATATAATTAAGTGTTTAGGTATAAGTTGCCAAAGTGCTTTTTGTATTAATTCATTTGATTCTTACAACTATCCTATGAAGGAGACGCTATTATTTCTATTTAACAGATAAAGAAATGGAGGATAAGAGAGATTACTTGGCTTGCCCAGGATCACACTGCAAGTAAAAGTCTAAGACATGATTTAAACTCATCTTCTGTCCCTGAGCTTCATACCTAACCATGTTACCACATAGCTGCCAAAAATTGCAAGCAAAATTCTCAAATATTCAAATCAATCTATACTCTCATTGAATGGATAGTTGCCTCCAACTCTTTAAGAAGGTGAAAGTATTGCTCACATTTTACCAAGATTATAAGTTCATAAATGGAACAATCTAGCTTTCCATCTATCACCCCTCACTCTAACAATGTAACCAGGATAGCATCTCTCACTATCTTACATTCTTTCATGGTTTCCTTTATGGATGATTTTCTTTGTTTCTGATGTTTTGTTGTGTTGTGTTGCTGTTGTTATATTTGGCAACCTGCTCCCAGTCATACTGAGTCTCTTCATTGTTCTCTGAGTTATATTCATCATTAGTTCTTCGGAAATAGTGCTGTCCCACATTTCAGTGTCATTCATCAACAATGGTGAGATGTTAGTATTAAAAAAATGGGTCTTTGGTTTTATGAGAAGAAAACTAAGGAGCTCTGCAATTTCCCAAAAGCACTCCAATCCACTCTCTTACCTCTGTTCACATCTGGGCACAACTCATGGTCTATCTGTACTGTCTGAACTGAATATACATGCTGTTGAGCAAACTCTAAATATTGCCAAAAAATGCTGAAATTTTGGCAGGAGATTCATAAATTCATTTGATCTTTTGTACACAACAAATTCATTTGAGTAGTTATCTATTTCTTCCAGAAGGGTTCACAATATTCTAGAGACTTTATACAACCAGCTCAATGTGATCTGTAAGTAAGTATATCTGGGGCCCTCAGTATCCACAGAGGATCCTGATTTGTTTACTGCATCTCCTCTAACATAAATTTCTTTGGAAAGAAACCATTTCCATTTTTATGAATTATCAAAAAGTCCCCCAAAAAGAATTATTTCTGTTATTTCTCTGTTCTTTGAATCCTGAATGATTATGATGTATGGCCAGTAAATTCATTTCTGCCTATAAGGTGACATTTTGTTCTATCATTAAAAAAAAAACAGTGGACTCATATTCTGTATCTGTTTCAATTAATTGCAATATGGTGAAAATATTTTCCTTTGTTGCATATTGTTTGTGGAAACTTGTTAGTTTCTTACTAAAATAAGATCAAAGATACAATTTTATGCATCTCATGAAGATTTTGCATAATTGAGAGAATAGGCATCTAACTTTAGAATTATTGTTTTTCTTTTAGTAATTTTTAAAAGCTAATAGTAACATTTTACATCTTGTCAATGCCTTAGGTATTTTCAAATATCTAAGATATTGTTTCTTTAATGTCCTCACAATTTTTATCATCTCTAGCATGGATTGCCTTTATATATAATTGGCTTGATCTGCCTATTTTTCTTTTCTTTGTTCTTTTTAAGTTCTGTTTCTATCTCCTCTCTATGAGAGAAACTATGATGTTATAGTTCAGATATGATAGTTCTCTTCATTGGATAAAAGAGTTAACAAAAATACTTGTTGCAAATCTTTTCCATTTTTCATCTCTTTGTAACTCTTCCTATCCATCCTTGGATGTCCTTAGGATGACTTTGTTTAGTTGGAATTGTTGCCAAGCTTTCTTTAAACTAGTTTTACCCTTCACTGATTCTCCTTGCTGTATGAGATGATAGTCCTCAGAGTCATCCATGCAAAACACACCCCAGGCAATTCAACAACTATATTGTAAATAAACATTTCTCTATCTTGGCCAGTTTCCTCAAATTTTTGTGTGCTTTTCTGTGGGCCTTATTTATCTCTTCTGCTGTTGCCAAACATCAAACTTTTCAATTCCACTTTTACTGTTATTACTTGCAAAATGTTGATCTTTTTTTTAAAACTGTTTCAAAATTTGTTGAGGTAGATTGGTAGCGAGAACTGTCAGATGTGGTTTTCCTTTTGTTTGTGAATCTGCGTGTGTGTGTGTGTGTGTGTGTGTGTGTGTGTGTGTGTGTAAGTTTTCAAATTGTTTCAATTATGAGGACTTTATGTATAAATATGAAAAGATACCCAGGAAATAAACCTTTTTTGATTTTTTATCACTGGAGAGGTTATATTAGTGGATGGAAACTTATTCGTTCCACAATCATTGGAGGTCTTTAAGGGAAGTTGTATGCCATTTAGGTGGAATGTTTTAAAAGATAGTCTTTATCAGGGATGGCTCAGATTAGATGGCCTCTACATTCACTTCTATAATATGATGTGCACCATAAAAGATATTATGGGGAAATGTCAGAATATACAAAATGCATCCTCTGTTCTCAAGGATCTTATAGTCTATTATAGTAAGTAAGGAACTAGAAGTAAAACTCATGGAAAACTCATTGTAACTTCAGTTGTTTTCAGTGATTAGAAGGATAATAAAACTGTGAGTGTAACCTCCCAAAGAGAGTGCCATCAATGTGGAGGGTAGAGGAAAGCAGAGAAGAGTTGGCAGACTCCATAATGGGGAGACTTTAGAGATACTGACATGAGCATATGACAAAGAACAAGGACGTGAGATGTAAGAAAATAGAATCCACTGGAGAAACAGCATGAGGAATCATTGAATAATCCATGAATTCCAGAAGAAAACTCAGTAACTGCTCTAGTCTAATCAATATGTAAAAGACTCCCCAACTACAATATCCATGACAAGTGATTGTCCAGTCTCTACTTGAAAACTTCTTGAAGAAGGTGGGGGGCCCACTTCCTACCAAGGCTGTCTGGTCTCCCTTTTTGTAACTTGCAATGCTGGAAGTATGAGTTAGTAATTGTTTTTAATAGTTAGTTAGTAATTAGTGAAAGTAGCAGTGCTTCCCACCTTAACATTAACCATAAATTTACTTTTTACCACTTCCAACATAGCTTCTAGTGTTGCCTCCATTTCTACCTTCTTTGCAAATATAGCAAGACTAAACTCTTCTCCAAGTGACAGTTGTCCAAATACTTCAATACTGTAACAACTGTCCAAATACCAGAGTCTTCTGGTCCAACAAGAGCAGGACCTTTAACAGATTCTTGTATGACATGAATGCATCACCTTTCAGCAGTATAATTGATCTTCTCTAGAGTCTATCCAGCTGAACAATGTCTTTCTTCAATTATTATGTAAAAAACTGAACACAGAGCTTCATGTGGGCTCTGAACAGAGCAAAAAAAAAGACTCTGATCTCCTGTTCCTTTCTGAAAACTAGGTGTCTTATTAAAACTTGTCATTCAAATATTTCATTAACTTTTTGACTCTATCATTACATTCTTAAATGATATTGTGTTTTTAGTCCATTAAAACTCTTTTTCTCAACAGCTTCTAAATATACTTTCCCTACTTTCTATTTATGAAGTTAGGCTTTGTTTTGTTTTGCTGTTTGTTTTTACTACTAAACATCCAACTTTAAATTTATCTTTAATAGAATTCATGCACTCGATTTAGGTCTAGCTCATCAAGATCTTTTGTATCCTGACTCATTCTATAAATACATGCATGCATACAAATGTCCATATTACAAACAAACATATAGTGAATACTTGTATACTATATGTAAATATTATGTGTGTGTGTGTGTGTATCTTTCCCTTCTAATTTTATGTCATCTACAAATTTATTAAGACTGCCATTAAGAAATCATTCTTATTGGCATGGTCAGCAATCAATAAAAATACATTTCTTTCCTTCCTTCTTTCCTCCTTTCTTTTGTCCTTCCTTTCCTTCTTCCTTCCTTCCTCTTTCTCTCTCTCTTCCTCTCTCTCTCTCTCTCTCTCTCTCTCTCTCTCTCTCTCTCTCTCTCTCTCTCTCTCTCTCTCTCTCTTCCTTTGTTTCTTTTGCTTCCTTCCTTCTTTTCTTCCTTCCTCCCTCCCTCCCTCCCTCCCTCCCTTCCTTCCTTCCTGTAGTTTGATTGAAAGTAGTTCACCCATCATAACTGCTGGTACTTTTAGGAACTAAGGCCATAGCTCATTGGAATCACCATGTTGAATTCCTTCTTGAGGTCCTGAAAGTACCAGCAGTTATGATCGTTGAACTACTTTCGGTCAATCTATTAAAGATACTTGGACATGGAAGTGGCACCACATAATTAGAGTGAAATAAATATTGTTACAATTTTCCCTCAAGGGAAATTAACAGAGAAAGCAAACACTTGGCTAGCAAGAATAATTTTGATTCCTGAAGAAATTCTAGAGTGGATTGTAATGTGAGTTGTGAAGTCCCATGGGGCTCTTCCCTCATTTGTGGATATCAGTTTCAGGTATAGGGCAGAGGTGGTGAGAACTGAAAAGAGTTTTTTCAGTCTCTTTGGGCTTTGCATTTGTTTCAGGAGCTTTTGACTTCCAGCTTCAAGAGAGAAGATGAATGATACCAACCTCACTTCAGTTTGTTGAAAGGCTAGTAAGACTTTGGGAAGAAATCGATATGAGAGAAGCTAGCCATGTCCATCATGTTTCCATCTGCAGTTTGCCACACTAGAGATTTCAAGGAATTTCCCCTTGAGCAAGTTCTGAGAGTATATTTGTTGAGCAAAATTACCTTGCTCCCAGTGGGAGAGCTCTTTCACTCTCCATTATCTTGTATATCTTCTGCTTTGAATACTTCCTCTGATGTCTGCTTTGCTATCACCTCGAATACATAAATTTCTTTTTCATTTGTTGTATGTGTTCACTGTGGAATTGCTTTCAGTAGGAAGGAAGTCAAGGTTTAGATGTAGAGTTTGGAGGGTTTGGGGTTCATTAATGAGCAGTAATCAGAAAACAATCCAAACCAAAATAAACATCCAAAGAAACAAACAAAAAATCCAGCATTCCCTAGACTAACAGTATTTGACTGAGTAGATAGTTATGATTCTAGTCAGGTAGTCTCCCCTCTTCTTCTGAGCAGAGTAGAATGATAGAAATTTTTCTACTCCTAATCTCCTGTTACTTTCTGACAGGAATTAAAATATCCCTTGGAGAAAAGTATAGGGAGAAGAGCCTAGAGATGTTGAGCCAGACAGTGCCATTCCCAAACTACATGTAGGGGTCAGCTGCACTAAAGATCATTAAAGAGATTGTTCCCCCTCAAATCATGGGAGGCAGGAAAAATTATCCTCATTTTACCAATGAAGAAACTGAGAAAAAGAAGTAACTTACCCAGGGTCACATAGCTAGTAAGTGTTTCAGGCAGGATTTGAACTCAGGTCTTCCTGATTACTGGTGCAGTGCTCCAACCACTGAACCACCCCACTGCCTCTGGAGAAGTAATTGAGTTCAACTCAGAAGGCAGAAAGGGATTCAGGTCTGAATAAAGTGGATCAGAGGAACATCAGTTAAAAATGATTTAATGGGTCTTAGAGAAATACTGTAACCCAAATGTACATGGAAGATTGTGATGAATAAAATTCAAAATTCAAAAAAGAGAAAGAGAGAGACACTGTTTATCAAAATCTAGAAAAGGAAACAGTTATTACAAAACATCACTAAGGCTTTATCAAAAACATATCTTCTCATTAATGTTTTTGATTATTAAAAAAGATAAGCTAAAAGAATACTTCCCTTTCATGTAATTTTCTGATAAAGTTTCCCATACTATTTTTCTGGAGAAGATAGAGATATATATTCTATATGATAAAATAATTAGCTACATTCACAACTAGTCAGATGACCAGATCCAAAGAGTCTTCATCAATAGTTTCCAATCAATATGTCAGGAGTTCTCTAAAAGAGTTTCCCATGGATCAGTGCTTTCAGCAATATACCAAAGTTTCTTCCTGAGGGGAGAATCAAAGTAGTGAATCACTCCACTTTGTCCCTAATAATGATTCTGATATTTATTGGAACCATTGTGGAGATAAGATTCTCACAATGTAACATATACTCCCATTCATTTTAAGAAACTAGGTCCCCATTACTTGACCACTATACCCTCTCAGGACACTAGGGATAATCTTTAGAGATTAGGGGGTTCATAAAATAATAGCTAGTCATGTCTGGAGTCAGAGAGATATGAGTTCAAATGTGATCTCCTACACTTCAATAGTCATGTGACCCTAGGCAAGTCATTTCATCCTGTTGGTCTTTGTTTCCTTTTCTATCAAATGAACTGGAGAAGGAAAGACACTTCAGTGTCTTGGTCAAGAAAATTCCAAATGGGTTCATAAAGAGTCAAATAGAACTGAACAAAAACAACTTAGTTCACAAATCCCACCAATGTGCATTGCCCTAAGATTATCAATAAAGAACAAATTTAATCATCTAGTCTTAAGTAGCTTTTAGAAAGGAGTATTGGTTAAGGATGTTTGGTTGGTACAAAATATCCCCACAAGAGTCTATGACAAACTTTGCCACAGCTTATAAAGAATAGTCCAGGAGAAAATGGACACATTTAACAAAAGGATGACAGATCCTGGCAACTGAAAAACAAAATCTCTATAGGCATAGATTGTCTTCTTGCAAGGCAACCTTTGCAGTTGTCGATCACTAGATCATTAGCTAGTCTGTCAAGGGTTCCCAATGTTAACACTGCTGTTAGCTGATCAAGGAAAGTCCATAAAACATTGGTGCAAAGCTGGAAAGTCAAAAATCCCCTTATGCTTTGGAATTTGCAAGATCTTTCTCTGGCCAAAATGGGGAAGGGAAAGAGAAAGAAACCTAGGCCCAGTCCAGGGTTGAGGCCTCTCCTTCCCCCTCAAGCAATAGCTCCACAGGGGTTTGATTGGAACATAAAACTCAATCCAATCTCTGGAATACCTCCAGTTCTCAACTAGTTTCATATTTTATAAATGCCCCCTGGGGTATGACCAATTTTCCTCATACTACCACATTATTCCCATGTACGTCACTCCAATTCTAAGGACTTTATGAACTTAGTCTAAATCCTATGAGTAAGACTGGTATATCTTATCTCTTAATTTAAGTAGGGTAGGGTGATGATGAATTTATGCAGTCACCTCACTCTATCCTTATAGAAGTAAACTTCCAGATTTAGGTCTTCCCTGATGTGTAGGCTTATAGAGTGGTAGTCTTTCTTGCAAATTATTGCTTTTGTTTCCCCTAATCAATAAGCGAGTACAATGGATTATTATAGTTCCCTATCCTTCAGTTAATTTGAAATGGTAAAGTTAAAATTGCTAAATATCATTTGTGAAAGCTCCCTTGTTCTCCACTAATGCCCATATCCAGAATGTCTTCAATTCATGTATATATGACTCTCATATTGATTTGGTATCTTGAGAAAATTGAAACACAGGTCACAAGAGAAATCCTCCCAACAGACATTTTTTTCCCAATATGAGCAAGATCCAGGATGATTTTCATAACTTTGGTATCTTTCCCTCCTTCATATAAATGTTATATTGATCTTCCAATGTCTTTGCAAACTTTATAGCTTTTTTTTCTTCCAGGTTGCTCATATCATGTGCATAAAAGATCTCTAAGGAGGATTTTCCTTTTCCTCAATTCCTTCTTAACTCTATTGCTAAAATAATCTTCCTAAAATTAAGCCTAACAATATTGCTTCCTTGATTAAAAATCCTTAGTGACTCCTAATGTCTCAAAAGGATAAAATAACATTTCCTCAAGCTTCCTATCTCCATGACTTCCCTTTTCTGCCCTCTGTGTATCTTGCTCCCCTCTACAAGTTCTGCATACCAGACAACTCACTGATCCCCAGTTTTTGCATTCTATTTTTCACCTCCATGTCTTTGAAGAGGCTATGACTAAAATGCATTTCCTCCTACTCTTTGACTCTTAAAAGCATTAGTTTCTTTTAAAACTAAACTCAGATGTTTTATCTAAGAAAACTTTTTCATTTACTTTAGTTGTGAAAGATTCTGTCTTGCTGGGTATCTGTCTCTTGATCCCTGTCTCTTAATCTCTGTTCTGTCTGTCTCTATCACTGTCTCTGATTCTCTCTATATCATCTCTCTTCTTCTGTTTCTGTTTCTCTGTCTCTCTATGTGTGTCTCTATTTCTCTCTTTATTTCTGTCTCTGTCCCTGTCTCTTTATATCTTTTTCTCTGTCTTTCTCGGTGTCTGCCTTGCCTTCTGTTTCTGCCTCTTTTTTGACTCTCTCTTACTGTCTGTCTGTCTCTCTCTGTGTCTCTGTCTCTCTTTGTCTCTCTCTCTCTCTCTCTCTCTCTCTGCCTCTGTCTCTCTGTCTCTCTCTCTGTCTCTCTCTCTCTCAACTTTTATTCATTTATCTTTCTAAATATTGTAGCTTTCCATAGGCTGTTAGCTCATTCAGAAAAAAACAAAGTTTTTCAGGTTTTTTTCCTTTTCATATAGAACAACTGAGCCTTGTGGTCTGTCAGTATTCAGTAAATCATTATTGATTAAACATCTTCTCCAAGGCACTAAGTGCTGATAAAATAATATGCTCTAGAGAAATAATTTTGAATAAATTTAAAGATTTTTTTTCCATTTCTTGAAAGAGTTTCTCTTGAGGTGATCATTTCTTTTCCTTAACCCAAACCAATCTTTAAAACCTTAGCTAAATGTAGCTTGCTGGTGTTTTTTAATTGTTTGTCCTTCTTATTTTACATCGACTCCCTAGAAAAGATTCTTGGAATTGTTCTGAATGAAATTTGCCATTTAAAAGGAAGAACCATTTCACCTGCTTTGCATTTCTCTTAAAAGCATCAAATGCACCAGGAGTTTGTCTAACTCAGTACCTCAGTTTTTAAAGAACCAAACTAGAGTCAACATTTAAGCTTTACTAGTTTATACGTAGCTGAACTCTGCCACCATGTGGCTATTCTAAAAAGAACATGTTCAAAATAATTAAGTGTTCTAGAAATTCTAGGTGAGATTTGGTTACTTTGTAAAGAAGAAAATATAAATAAGCTCCTTGTCCTCTTAAAAGGTATTTTTTAAAAACTTCATTATAACTGTACTCTTGCTATCTCTTATACTTTGTTTTCCTTCCTTAAAGGTATGATTTCTCTCTCATCACATTCAACTTAGTATCAATGCATACTATGGAAACAATGCAAAGACTAACAGACTGCCTTCTGTGGGGGTGGGGGGAGGGAAGTGAGATTGGGGGGGAAATTGTAAAATTTAAAATAAATAAAATCTTTCTTTTAAAAAAAGAGACTTATCTAGACTAGTTTATGTTGGAGGCAGGGCTTAAGTTAATGTCTCCTAGAACCAAGAGAACAATCACCAACAACATTGTGAGGTGAACAAATTTGATGGAAACAGCTCTTCTTAGAAGTTCAGAGAGCCAGGACATCTGTATTAGACCAGTTATGGGCTATCCCCCTCCAGAGGAAGAAAAACAGAGCAAAACAAAATAGTACACACACACACACACACACACACAGACACAGAGGAAACCCTCCAGAATCTGATGAATACTTTATAAAAATTATCTCTTATGCCCCTTAATCCTAATTACTCATCTTGAAAATGATTAATACTAATCTACAAACACATTTATCAAAATATTTATGTACAATATTAACTTGTTTGCCGCTGAGCAGAGTGGGGTAGGAAGGCAAGGTAGAAGTAAATTTTGTAACTTGAAAATATGCATGTGCAAATGGATGAAAATAAATATTTTTAAAAACTTCATTATATAGATATTAGCTGGGGAATATAGAAATTAATCATGTCAGTTCAATGATAACAGATGTTTTTTGGGTGAGGAAATTATCTCTACCATTATAGGTTATTAACTCCTCTTCAATATGTAAATTTACAGCAAGGGTTCTTATCTTTTTTGTTTCTCATGAAACCCTTTGGTAATCTGGCAACATCCATGAATACTTTCTCAAAATAAGGTACTTTGATAATAAAATAAAAAACATGATTACAAAGGAAACCAAAAGACAGTAGAATTTTTTTCTCATCTTTATGCAACCTCTGAAATCAATTTATGGATATCAGGTTAGGTCTTAGAAATGGGTCTAGAACCTTAGGAGGTTAAATGATTTACTTAGGGTGATAGAGTCTGTATGTTTAGAAGCAGAACTGAACTCAGGTCTTCTTGCCTTCAAGGTACATTATCTAACACTTCAAAATTTGTGTATACACATGTGAAGATGAACATTGATTTTCCACCAAATGGGCAGATATATATAATGTATACATATGCATGTTTCTATATAGATGTGTAATCTATACCTCCATTATCTATATCAATCTATCATCTATCTACCTATCATCTCTCTATCATACATCTATCATCTATCTATCATCCATATATCATTTATCTATCATATCTATCTATACATTTATATTGATATATACATACATATATATATATATATATATATAAAACTTATATATAGATACGATGTGAGGAGGTGCTGAGAACCAGGACATGAAACTCTAGCCAATTTCATGTTCTATGACAAATATTATACTATAATTTCAACTTAATTCAATGAACATTTATTAATTATTTATGGTAGACACTGGGAATACCAAAAAAAAAAAAAAAAAAACCTTCCACTCTCAGAAAACTTCCATTCTATTGCAATGTTCAAGTTGCCATGTATTGCTGGGTCCACAGAAAGAAGATGAGGCTATGGATAAAAAGACTGATTAACAATAGATTGCCCTCTCTCATGTGACTGGTAAGTTAGTGAAGTAGTTGCTTCCCTCTAGCACTCAGCAAATAAAACCTAATAAAATAAAATCATGAACCTCTCTTTGGATGATCATTGCAGAAAACACAAGCTAACAACCCCCCTACATAAACATTGTTCAGTCATGTCCAACTCTACTTGACCACCATAGTGAGTCAGATCCTTCTATCCTCCACTGACTCTCAAAGTATGTACAAGTTCATGTTCATTGTTTCCATGACTATTATCCTCTAACATTCAACTTTCCTTTTGCCTTTAATTTTTCTTTACAAAAAAATTCTTTCCTGCACAAAATAAAAATGAATTATTGGAGAACGTTAGTACTTAGAACACTACCATCAATGTATAATCTTGCAGATTGGGTTTAGTGATCACAAAATAATTTAAAGTCTTCATGTCAGGGTCTCATAGGACATATCACCTCCTGTCATGACATCAGTCCTTGATAGAACAGTTTGAATAGTTGAAACATCTTCTTCTTAACAGGCTTTTTTTTTAACTTCTGATGCTTTGCTTTGACTAATTCTTCAATGGTTATCTCACTCTCCTGTGACTGCTTCTACTATCCTCATCCCAGTGATTCAGAACCATTGGCTGGCAATGTACAACCCTATTGTCCATCTACAATTCCTTATTTGCTTAATCCCATAAATTACATATTCCTTCCTCCAAATGCCCTTTTATTTGAAATTTCTTCCTTTCCTGCTCCTTCTATCTTATTGGTACTCACTGAAAACTGGCTCATTTCTGTACTTCCATTCCACTTTAACTGCCTTTAGTACATATTGAATGAGATGGGTCATGATCATCTTAAATTTAGCATGTCTAAAGCAAGACTCATTATCTTTTCAAAAAAAATCCTTACCCTCAGAAGGAAATTACTAAATTATTCCTTGTCAGGACAGTGAATATAGGTGTATATGAATGCATGCAAGTATATATGTCAATAAGCACGGATTAATGAACAAACAAATGAAAAGTATTTATCATTTATTATGTTTTAAGTATATAATGACCTGGTAGTCAAATAGGAAAAAAAATCTAATTTAAAGAACACAATCTAAGAAAAAGAACTTCAATCTAAACAACACAAAGTAGAAACTTTAGTTTAAGAACAAATGGAAAGTCCAGTGAGACCTAAATGTATTGCAGCAGGGTGACTGACAAGGCCCAAAGATCCTTGATTGACATGAGTAGGTTAGATGACAATGCCTGATCTCTGTCATGTAGAGAAACAGGTCAGACGGTAAAAAGATCAAAGGATGATGTGTCAAGGTAGATAGAAAGACCTGACCAAATAACTTCTCACTGCAATGAATAGAGTTGGTGACTCCCACATCCTTCAAACCATATAAACCCTTGATATAATTAAATTTGCAATATTCCAAATATCTTACCTCTTTTCAATGTGTTTATAATATCTTAATTTTATATTCATTATATGAACCCGAGAAAACTTTCTTTTATCTTAATAGGACTCTGCCATTAGGGGCAACATGAAAAGGTGAGCCATAAGGAATTGCAACATTAGACAAGTTAGTTTTAATGTGAGAGAAGTAGAGCATAAGTGCGACAAACACTTCACATTTAGGTCACATGACAAAAGATACAAGCTTTGAGGAACAGTACTTAGATGATGAGGCTTGCAGGGGACAGAGGAAAAATGGAGATATTCCTAACTGGTGAAGAGTTTTTTTTTTAATCAGGAAACATATATATATATATATATATATATATATATATATATATATATATATATACATATATGTACATGTACGTATAAAGCAAATAGAGAGCGAAAAGGAGGAGGAGAAGAGGAAGAAGAGAAGGAAGAGGATGAAGAAGAAGAAGAAGAAGAAGAAGAAGAAGAAGAAGAAGAAGAAGAAGAAGAGCTGAGCTAAAGATGACAGCTTAAAAGCTAGCTGCATGGTGTGGAAGTTGGGATGGATGACTGATCTTCAGTGTGGAAAATAAAAAAGAAATATAGCAAACATAAATCATCCAATGACAAAAGCTCCCACAAAGGTGTCCATATATGAGTTGAATTCAATGAAGTATGAGACTAAAGGTAAAGTAGTCAAACTAAATCCAATGAGCCACCACCACCACCACTACTTCAGCTATCACCATCTCAACCTGCACAAAGCCATGTGTAGAGTTTACAAGTGAATCAATATATTTTGTAGAATATGATTGTAGAATGGGAGAATGAATAAATGTGGTGAGGAGAAGTGGGGAGAAATGACACACTGTGATAAACTCCTATCAAATCCTTGAGTGGATAGTGAAGAAAGTGGGGCTAGAGGCATGGAACCAGAGATGAGGTGTCAAGGTAAATATATGATAAACAGATAATATCTAAAAAAGAATTATTAAAAATGATTATATATAACTTCATGCAAATAACAAAAAGAACTTGAAAATTTTTGAAAAATTAATATAAACATATTAGCATATATAATTATATACATATTCATTAATCATTCAAATTCGAATATTAAAAAGAGCTTTAAATCTAAACATACAAAAGAAAATTGAACAAACTTTTCAGAAATATCTAGATTGGGAATTGGAGATTGGAGTGAAAACTTTGCTATAGATCGATTTACAGAAAAATTGTATTAAATTCCAATAAAAACAATTTTAACTATAGCATATAAATTATTTTCCATTGAGAATGAGGGGCAGCTAGATGACACAGTGGATAGAGCACCAGCCCTGGAGTCAGGAGGATCGGAGTTCAAATCCGACTTCAGACGCTTAATAATTGCCTAGCTGTATGACCTTGGGAAAATTACTTAAACTCATTGCCTAAAATAAAAAAGAAAAATAAATATTTTTTTAAATTGAGAATGAAAACAATCTCCCATAATCTTCTATGATGCACATACATTTCTATAACCTAAATCAGGAAACATAATTCAAATGAAATGATTTGTAGATAGATATCATTAATAAACATGAATTAAAAAAAATAGAATGAAATCCTGCCTCTTCCATGAAAATACATCAGTAATTTGCTAAAAATTCAGAATACAAAGCATGTGAAGTAGGTTTATTATTCATATTAAAAATTAAAACATATAAACTTTTTGATTCTTAATTTTGATTCTTGATTTTATACAAAGTATTAAATCTACTTATCCTTAAAACACTAAAAAGCTTAATTATAGAAGCATCTTTTCAATATGATAAAATATGTCTCTGGGTGGCTAGGTGGCACAGTAGATAGAGCTCTGGCCCTAGAGTCAGGAGTACCTGAGTTCAAATCTGGCCTCAGACACTTAATGATTACCTAGCTGTGTGAGCTGGGTCAAGCCACTGAACCCCATTTGCCTTGCAAAAAAAAAAAAACCTAATAAAAAATAAATATCTCTAAATCCAAAATCAAGAATTATATACAATGGAGAAACAATAGTAGTGTTTCCCAAAATAGAAAAGTAAAGCAAGTATATTCCTTTTACCTACTACTATTTGATATAGTTCTCGAAATGCTAGTAGTAGTAGTAGATAAGAGGCAATGAGGAAATAAAAATCCTAAAATTGGGTGATGTCATTATATTTCATTTAGAAAGTCTAACTAGCTCTGCAAAGAAATTTAGTGAAAACAATATTAGTTTTATTAAAGTAACGATTTACAAAATGAAAACATATAAATCAACACTTTTTATATAGCAATAATAAAATCCCAGAGGCAAGAATTTAAAGGGAAGAATCCTTGAAAATAATGAAAAATACATATAAGTATTTCAAAGCAATACCTACAGAATCAGAGAATCCTCCTAAAAGAAATCATTAATAATGAATAATATGTTATCCAGTGCCTAAAGTGAAACCATGTCAATATAATGCTCAAAATACTTCTGAAATGTATGTACATATTTAGTGCTACACTACTCAAAATACCAAAAGGATTCTTTACTAATCTGGCTGTAATAATAATAATAATAATAATAATAATAATAATAATAATAATAATAATAATAATAATAAAGTTCATTTGGAAGTGTAGATGATCTAGAATATCACCAGAAAATGTTTATTTTAAAGTAAGAATAAAAGAGATTTTCCTCATTTCAAATCATAGTATGAGTTTTCAGGCAAATTTTAGTGCTAATTAAAAAACGGAAATACACTCCATTGCAACAGAAAAAAATAATTCATCTCAATAACTCAATATTCAACAAATGTGAAAATATTAATTGCTTGTGAATAATTTTCTGATCTGACAGGAATTTCTGGAAGATTGTTTGGCGGAAACTAGATTTAGAGCAATGCCTTATGTGCTATGATGGGAGCAACATCCTTATCCCTACTTTGGCTCTATCTGTCTTTCTCTCTGGCTGTCTCTCTGTTTCTGTCTCTGTCTCTATCTCTGTCCCTTTCTCTGTCTCTCTGTCTCTCTGTCTCTCTGCTTCTCTGTCTTTCTATCTCTATGTTTCTCTCTCTCTCTCTCTCTCTCTCTCTCTCTCTCTCTCTCTCTCTCTCTCACACACACACACACACACACACACACAAACAATGTGCAATAATCACACAGCATTCAAATTAGGCCTTTTTTCATAAAAGATATTGAATTGATCCTTGAGATTTAATTAACTTATGAAATTAAAGGCTTAAGCTTTTGACACTACTTCTTGTTCACTTGAATACAAACTACCCCTGAGGACTTGCAGCCTTGCTCTGAGACTTGGCTGTCCAACTATTATGAAAAACTAAGAGGTAGAGAAACTTCACTCAGATAAATTAGCTTAAGATGTATCCGATAAATTTCCTAACTGGTTTTCTTTGTCCTTCTAAGATTAAGCCTTTTGTTAACTATTACATGAACTTCAAATGTATCACTTGATTCTATTAAGATGTAACTAACCTACCAGAGTATTTTCCTGAGTCAGGTCTAATCCAGAACATACCCTAGGTAACAATAAATTCAAACTGGGATTTGTGTTTTGAACAGATAATGTTGACTACATGAAAATGAAAAAAAAAAGCTTTCATTTTTATATAAAAAAAACAGGGCAGCCAAGAAGATAAATGGTCAACTGGGAAATAAATTTGGTGTCTCATACATTTCTGACAAGAGTCTTTAATCCAAGATACATAGAAGGATATCATAACATCAAAAATTAGATTCCCCAGTAGAGAAATAGCCAAAAAGATAGAAACAGTTCTACAAAAGAACTGCAGGCTATTATCTACCACATGAAGAATGTTCTGAATCATTAAAAATAAGAAAAGCACAACTCAAAACAAATCCCACATTTCAGCTCACAACATACCCAACAAATAGGTGAAAATGACAAAAAAAAAAAAAGATTCAATGTTAGAAAGCTTATGGAAAGATCAACACAGAAAGTCACTATTTGTGAAGCATTTCCATTCTGGAAAAACATTTTGTAATTCTTCAAAGAAAATTAATTAATTATTCTTTGAACCAGAGCTACCATTACTAAGCATACACTTTCCAAAGTTCAATAGCATAAAATCTCATATAAAACAACATATTTATAGTATTGCCTTTCATAGTAGCAAAGAACTAGAAATAAAATAGATGCTACAATCCATGGAGAATGACTCAGTCAGTGCTATGATATAAATACATTAGAATATTTCTTTCCTATAAGAAATGACAAAGATGATGAATTCAGGGAAGCATGGGAAGAATTAGATGAACTGATGTAGACTGAAATAAGCAAAAGTGGGAAAACAAAATTTATGAAGAATTTAGAAATGAGAAAAGGACATTCACAACAACAAAATAATTGAAACTGAATGCTGTTTAATTTTAGTGAGAATACATATGGTTTCATGTCAAAATATGATTTACTTCTACTTCCTTCTCTGAAGGTAAAAAATTAAAGAATATGAGAATATAAAAGAATAGAACTGCATAAATATAGTTTAATCAGTTTAGGAAATTCTCTGAAGTTGAAACACCTTCTATCAATGGACAGAATATTCTCTGAAACTTAAAGTCTTAGAAATTTGTCTAGAGTCCTAAGTGGCAAAATGTTGCTGCCCAGAGTAAAAAAAAAAGCAATAAATGTCAGATTTGGGACCTGGACATAAATCTCCATGGCTTCATCTATCCACTTGGCCATTATGACACTTGATTAGTGTAAAATATTATTTAGATTGTCAAGCTTTCCTCCCCCATTCCCATTTTGTGAGTTATTTTTGGTAATTTTTTTTAAACACAAAGCTAATTTTTTATTGTTTTCTGAATTTTACAATTTTCCCCCTTCTCACTTCCCTCCCCTCACTTCTAACAGAAGGAAGTCTGATAGTATTTACAATGTTTCCATGATATAGACTGCTCAAAATTAAATGTGTTGAGAGAACATATCTTTAAGGAAAAAATAAAATATAAGGGACAGCAAAATTGAATAAGATATTTTTTTAATTAAATGCAATAGTCTTTCATCTTTGTTTAAACTCCACAATTCTTTCTTTGGATAAAGATGATATTCTCCATTGCAGATACTGTAAAATTATCCCTGATTGTTGCACTGATGGGATGAGCAAGTCCACTAAGGTTGATCATCACCCTTATATTGCTGTTAGGGTTTACAATGTTCTTCTGGTTCTGCTCAACTTGCTCATCATGAGTTCATGCAAATCCTTCCAGGCTTCTCTGAATTCACATCTCTTCAGGTTTCTAATAGAAAAATAGTGTTCCATAACACACATATACCACAATTTGTTCAGCCATTCTCCAATTGATAGATATTTCACTCAATTTCTAATTCTTTGCCACCACAAACAGGGCTGCTGTGAATATTTTTGTACAAGTGATGTTTTTACCCTTTTCCATCATCTCTTCAGGGTATAGACCCAGTAGTGGTATTGTTGGATTAAAGGGTATGCACATTTTTTGTTGCTCTTTGGGCATAGTTCCAAAATTCTCTCCAGAAAGGTTGGATGAGTATACAGCTCCACCAACAATGCATTAGTGTTCCAGATTTCCCACATCCTTTCCAGAAGTGATCATTTTCCTTTATGGTCACATTGGTCAGTCTGAGAGTTATGAGGTGGTACCTCAGAGATAGTTTAATTTGCATTTCTATAATCAGTAATGATTTAGAGCAATTTTTCATATGACTATGGATCATTTTGATTTCCTCATCTATAAGCAAACTACAAAACCATATCCTCTGACCATTTGTCAATTGGGGAATGGCTTGGTTTTTTTTTACTTAAATCTGACTCAATTCTCTATATATTTTAGAAATAAGTCCTTGTCAGAAATATTAGTTATTAAAATTGTTTCCCAATTTATGATATTTCTTTTGATTTTGGTTACAGTGGTTTTGTTTGTGCAGAAGCTTTCTAATTTTATGTAATCAAAATTATCTAGTTGTTTTTAATGATGTTCTCCATTTCTTCCTTGGTCATAAACTGCTTCCCTTTCCATACATCTGGCAGGGGAACTATTCCTTGATCTAGTTTGCTTATAATATTGTCTTTTATGTCTAAATCCTGTTCACATTTTGATCTTATCTTGTTATAGGGTGTGAGATGTTGGTCTATTTCAAGTTTCAGTCATACTAGCTTCCAATTTTCCTAACAGATTTTAATCAAAGAGGGAGTTTTTATCCCAGAAGCTGGACTCTTTGGGTTTGTCAAACAGCAGATTATTATAATCATTTCCTACTGTCTCTTTTGCACTTAGTCTATTCCAGTGATCCACCACTCTTTTTCTTAGCCAACTCCAGACAGTTTTGATGACTGATGTTTTATAATATAATTTTAGATCTCATAGGGCTAAACCACCTTCTTTTGCACTTCTTTCCATCAAATGTTTGGAAATTCTTGACTTTTTATATCTCCATATGAATTTACTTACAATTTTTTTATAACTCATTAAAGTATTTTTTTTTGGAATTTTGATTGGTAGGGCACTTAAACAAGTAGTTTAATTTTGGTAGAATTGTCATTTTTATTATATTAGCTTGGCCTATCCATGAGGAGTTGATATTTGTCCAGATTTTTAAATCTAATTTTATTTGTGAGAGAACTGTTTTGTAATTGTTTTCATAGAGATTCTGAGTCTGCCTTGGCAATTACACCCCCCCCCAAGTATTTTATATTGTCTGAAGTTATGTTGAATTGTTTTTTAATTCTTCCTTTTTGTTTTTGGCTTTAAGATATTACTCTGAGGGAAAGGGGATGGAGAGTAATACATTGAAAAATAGAAGTTATACTAAATTCTCTGAGACTTTTTAATGCTTTTTTTAAAATTTTATTTTATGCTTTAAATTTATTTAGCGTATTATTTCCCCAGTTACATATAAAAACAATTTTAACATTTTTTTAAAACTTTGAGTTCCAAACTTTCTTTCATCCTCCCTCCTCCCCCCTACCCCTTATTGAAAAGGCAATCAATTCAATCAGTTATACCTGAACTGCCTTGCAAAACATTTATATAATAGTCATGGTGTGAAAGAAAATATACTCAAAAACTCCTGCAAGAAATTTAAAACCCAAGAGCACTCATCCCACAGAAAGTAAGGGGGTCGGGGGAGACTGTTGAGGTCTCTCCTCTGTCCCTGGAACAGGACTCTGCTGCTTTGTCAATATTCAAACCCTGGTCACAGTCTGGGGCTCCCCATTGCCATAGAACAGGGACTTTCCTCCCAGCTCCAGGGCAGAGGGGCATGCTTGTGGTCATACACAGTCCAAAACACAGACCAGGAGAGCAGTCAGAGCCTCTCTTAAGATCTTGAAGGAACTGAGGTCCTTGCAGGGGTATCCCAAAAGCTCAGGATGCACCCCAAACCAGGGATGGGGAAATGAATAAACAGGAAAAAAAGAACCTTACCATAGACAAATACTTTGGTTCCATGGAGGATCAAAACACACACTCAGAAGGTGACAAAGTCCAAACTTGTGCATCTAAAGTCTCCAAGAAAAATAGGAATTGGGCTCAGACTATGATAGACCTCAAAAAAGGTTTTGAAAATCAAGTAAGGAAGGTAGAGGAAAAATTGAGAAAAGAAATGATGCAGGAAAAAACATAAAAACCAAATTAGGAACTTGTTGAAAGAGATCTAAAAAATGCTGAAGAAAACATGTTAAAGACCAGTTTGGGTCAAATGGAAAGAACAATTCAAAAATTTAATGAGGAGAAGAATGCCTAAAAAAAGCAGAAATTGGCCAGGTAGAAAAGGAGATAAAAAAGCTCTCTGAAGAAAACAAATCTATCAAATTTAGAATGGAGCTAAAGGAAGCTGATGGCTTTGCAAGTAATCAAGAAACAACAAAACAATATCAAAAGAAGGAAAAACTAGAAGAAAATGTGAAATACCTCATTAAAAAAACAACTGATCTGGAAAACAGATCCAGAAGAGACAATTTAAAAATTATTGGGCTACCTAAAAATCATGACAAAGAAAAGAACCTGGACTTCATTTTTAAAGAATTTCTACAGGAAAATTATTCTGATATCCTAGAAGCAGAGGGCAAAATAGAAATGGAGAGAATCCACTGATCTCCTCCTGAAAGAGATCCCCCCAAAATAGCCCCAGGAATATTATAGCCAAGATCCAGAACTCCCAAGTGAAAGAGAAAATATTACAAGAATCAGAATGAAACAATTCAAATGTCCAGGAGTTACAGACAGGATTGCACAGGACTTAGTAGCATCCACATTAAGGGCTCATAGGGCTTGTAATATGATATTTCAGAAGGCAAAAGAACTTGGAATGTAACCAAGAATCAACTCCCCAACAAAGCTGAACATCATCTTCCAGGGGAAAGGAAGGACTTTCTTTTATTTAATTTATTTTTTTAAAATTTTAGACAGGTTTTATTTATTTTGTTTTACAATTTCCTCCCCAATCTTGCTTCCTGCCCCCCCCACAGAAGGTAGTTTGTTAATCTTTACATCATTCCCATAGTATGCATTGATCTAAGTTGAATGTGATGAGAGAGCAATCATATCCTTAAGGATGAAACATAGTATGAGACAGTAGAATTACATAAGACAACATTTTTCTTAAGTTAAAGGTAATAGTCTTTGGTCTTTGTTCAAACTCCACAACTCTTTCTTTGGATACAGATGGTATTCTCCATTGCAGATATCCCATAATTGTGCCTGATTGTTGCCCTGTTGGTATGAGCAAGTCCATTAAGGTTGAACATCACTCCCATGTTGCTATTAGGGTGTATAATGTTCTTCTAGTTCTGCTCAGAAAAGATGGACTATCAATGAAACAGGGGAATTTCAAATGTTCCTGTTGAAACAACCAGAGCTGAACAGAAAGTTTGACCTCCAAGTTCAGGACTCAGGTGAAGCATAGAGAGGTGGGATGAGAAGGGTAAATTATGAGAGATTTAATGATGAGGAACTGCATGTATACCTGCATGGGAAGAAGATACAGATAATGCTCATACAAACCTTCTCATTTACTAGAGCAGTTAAAAGGAGCTTTTATAGATGAGGCACAGGAGAGAGCTGAATTTGAAGATATAATATATTGTAAAAATGAAGTCATTGGGTGAAATGGAAATGTATTGGGAGTAAGAGAAAGGAGAGATATAATAGATCAAAATATTTCACATTAAAAGAGTCAAGAAATAGCTTTTGCAATGGTATGGAAGGGAAGAAGGTGAGGGGGGGATGAGGGAGCCTTCATTCTCATCAGAAATGCATCAGAGAGGAAATAACATACACACTTAATAGGGAATAGAAATCTAGAAGAAAAAAAGAGAGAAAAAGGATGGGAGAAAGGGGATGGGGGAGGAAGGGGGGGATAGAGGGGATAGAGGAGAGGGTAGGTCATGTGAGTAGATAATCAGATATAACATTTTTTTTTACTTTTTGCAAGGTGGTGGGATTGGGTAACCTGTCTGGGACCACGGGGCCAGGTGGTTGCTGGGTCTCTGGAGTGGAATGTAGGCTCAGGGTCTCCTAGCCCCAGGGTGGGTGCTCTGTCTGCTGTGCCACCTTGCTGCCCCTAGCACACATTTGAAGAGGGACAGACTGAAAGGAGAAAATATAATAAAGGGAAGTGGGGATGAATGGATGGAGGGAATTACAATCAGCAACAGCAATTGTGGAAAAATATGGCAGTAACTTTTCTGATGGATTTATAATAAAGAATGAGATCTACCCCACAGACAGAACTGATGGAATTGGAACACAGACTGAAGCATAATTTTGTCTCTTTCACTTTATTTCTTGTGAGGATTTTTATTTTTGCGGGGGTAGAGGGAATTATGTTTATTCTTACAACAAGACTATTTTAGTAATGTGTAAATAAATAAAATTTAAATTTAAAAAATGAAATGCAACACTGAAAGAACAATTTAGCTGGAGTTTAACTAATAAATAAAAATAATGAACATAAAAAAATCTATAAAAAAGTGTGCTTCTATCTGTATTCACACTATTCACACTATCACTTCTTTCTCTGGGGATGAATAGCATTTTATCTTGGCTCATTTTATTGCCAACAATAAGCCATTCATAGCTAATCATCTTACAAAGTTGCTGTTGCTTTGTACACAATACATTTCATTTTCTTTCAACCTAAATAAATCTTTTCATATTTTTCTGAGTAAAATGATTCATTATGTCTCATAGCACAATAGCATTACATCAAAAATTTCATACCATAATTTGTTCAGTCATTTCCCAATTGATGGTCCACCCTTTGATTTTCAATTATTTGCCACCAGAAAAGAACTGCTAAAAATCTTTTTGTACAGGAAGATCCTGTTCCTTTTATTTTTTAATCACTTTTGGGATACAGATCAAGTGATGGTAATCCTAGGTCAAATGGTATAGCTTATGGGCATAGTTACAAACTACTCTAAAGAATAGTTGAATCCATTTACAAGTCCACCAACAATGCATTAATATCTCAATTTCCATACCCTTCCAACATTTGTCATTTTCATTTTCTAATCTGTTAACCAATCTAATAGGTATGAGACAGTAACTTGAACTTGTTTTAATATGCATTTCTCCAATTAACAGTGTTAGATCATTCCTATATGACTATAAGTAGCTTTGATTACTTCATTGAAAACTCTTCATATCTAGTGATCATTTAAAAATTGGGAAATGGCTCTTATTTTTATAAATTGACTCTGCTCTCTGTATGTTTGGAAAATTAGGCTTTTTTAAGTGAAATGTGCTTCAAACTTTTTTTCAGTTAGTATTTCTATTTCCCTCCATTCTATTCCCCCATTTATCTATTCTCTCTCCTCTTACTCTGTTCATCCCCAAAGGTATTTTGCTTCCAAATAGCCCCAGTCTTCCCTCTCTTCTATATACCCTCCCTTTTTCTTATCTCCTTCTCTTTTTACTTTCCTATATGGTAAAATAAATTTCTATATCCAATTGTTGTTTGCTCTCTGAGCCAATTCTGAGGAGAGTAAGATTCATTCACTTCCCTTCATTTCCTCTTTCTTCCCCTCTACTGTAAAAGGTTTTTTTCTTGTCTTCTTTATGTGAGATACTTTACTCCATCCTACAACTCCCTTTCCCTTGTTCTTAATAATTCTTCCTCAATCCATAATTTCCTTTCTTTAGTATCATCCCTTCATATTCAACTCACATCTGTGCCCTCTATATTTATTCCTAATATATTCCTAATTACTTTGATAATGAGAAATTCTTGAGTTACTAGTATCATCCTCCCATGTAGGAATAGTTTAACCTTATCAAGTTCCTTCTGATTTTTCTTTCCTGATTATCTTTTTTCTATTTTTCTTGAGTCTTAGATTTGAATGTCAAATTTTCTATTCAGTTCTGCTCTTTTCATCAAGAATGCTTGAACTGTCATTACACACAGTTTTGCTGGGCAGATGATTCTAGTTTGTAATCCTAGTTAATTTGTCCTTTGGAATATCATATTCCAGGCCCCCTGATCCTTTAATGTAGAAGCTTCTAAATCTTGTGTTAGTTTGACTATGGTTCTAGGATATTTGCATTGTTTCTTTCTGGCTGTCTGCAATATTTTCTCCCTGACCTGGGAGTTCTATAATTTGGAATTTGACTATAATATCCATGGGAGTTTTAATTTTGAGACCTCTTTCAATAGGTGATCAGAATTCTTTGTACCCTCTGGTTCTAAAATATCAGGAAAAGCTTTACTTCAAAATTTCTTGAAAGATGATGTCTAGGCTCTTATTTTATCTTGAGTTTCAGGTAATCCAATAATTTTGAAATAATCTCTTCTGGATCTATTATCTAGGTCAATTGTTTTTCCCAAAGAAATATTTCATGTTAATCTGGAACACTAATACATTGTTGGTGGAGTTGTGAATTCATCCAAACTTTCTGGAGAACAATTGAAATTACACCCAAAGGGCAATAAAAATGTGCATGCCCTTTGATCCAGCAATACCACTACTGGGTCTATACCTTGAAGAGATGAGGAAAAAGGGTAAAAATAATCATTTGTACAAAAATATTCATAGCAGCCCTGTTTGTGGTGGCAAAGAATTGGAAATAGAGTGAATGTCCATCAAATGGGGAATGGTTGAACAAATTGTGGTGCACTATTATGAAACACTATTGTTCTATTACAAACCAGGTGGGAAGCGATTTCAGAGAAGCTTGGAAAGACTTGCATGAACTGATGCTGAGCGAGATGAGCAGAACCAAAAGAACATTGTACACCCTAACAGTAACATGGGGGTGATGATCAACCCTGATGGACTTGCTCATTCCATCAGTGCAATAATCAGGGATAATTTTAGGGTATCTGTGACACAGAATACCATCTGTATCCAGAGGAAAAAAACTGTGGAGTTTAAATAAAGACCAAAGATTGGTGACCAAAGACCTTCAATTTTTTTTAAAAAGTTGACTTTTGTACTACATAATTTTTTTTATCTCTACTATTTTATTTTTTACTCAAGAATATGATTTTTCTCTCAACACATTCAATTTTGAACAATGTATAGCATGGAAACAATGTAGAGATTATCAGATTGCTGTCTGTGGGGAGTACAGAGAAGGGGGGGGAATTGTAAAATTCAAATCCTTGCCAAAAAAAATGTTAGGTAGAAATTACTATAGTCTATAATTGGAAACAAATAAAATATTTATATAAAAAGGGAAATATTTCATATTGTCTTCTATTTTTTCATACTTTTTGATTTTGTTTTACTATTTTTTGATTTCTCATAAGGTCATAAACTTCCAGTTATTCAATTCCAGTTTTTAAGGAATTATTTTCTTAATTGAACTTTGTACCTTTTTTCCCATTTGACTAATTTTACTTTTGAAGAAGTTTTATTATTTTCTTCAATGAATTGTTATCCTTTTTTTCCATTTGGCCAATTCTGCTTTTTAAAGCATTTTTCTCCTCATTGACTTTTTGTGCCTCTTTTACTATTTGGCCTAGTCTACTTTCTTCAATTATTTGTGTGTCTCTTTTATCAAGATGTTGACTTGTTTTTCATGATTTTCTTACATCATTCTCATTTTGGTTCCAAACATTTTCCTCTTCCTCTTTCAATTAATTTTCAAAATCCTATTTGAGACCAATTCATATTTTCTTTCTGGTTTTGGATATGGGAGCCTTGACTTTATTATCATCTTTTGAGTAAGCGTTTCTGATTCTGTGGTCTGTATTTGGGCATTTACAAAACAAAAGAGTCCTGCCTCAGAGATAGCAAAGAGACTCCTGTAATCTCCCTCTGACCAGTTGTTTGACCACCTTACCATCTGTGGCTTGAGAGTTCCAGATGCATATACCACTAATGATGATGATGATGATGATGATGATGATGATGATGATGATGATGATGATGATTTAGTGGTTCCCAAAGCCTGATCCTAGTTTGTTGGGTCTTATGTTGTACTGTGCTCCATTCTCACTCAGGTGTGACAAAACTTTCCTAATGATCTTTTATTTTATTTTTTTAGTCTAATGATCCTTTAAATTGACTTTTTCATCTGTAGGCTGAGAGGTGCCACTATTGCCTCTGATTCAGTCACCCTGAGTCCTCCTGTTTTGCTGGGGTTTATTCTGAAAGCTTTTCTCTAAATCAGTGCAACAGACCTTTCTTGCAGAATTTCTAAGTCTTAGGAGGAAAATTTTTTCATGTTGTCTTTTGGGGTATTTTGTTGCTCTAGAATTTGATTGAAGTCATTAATTAAAAATATTGGGAGGTGAGTGGGAGAACGTATAGGTGACTTCTTGTCTGTACTCTGACATCTTGGCCGCACCTTTTGACACACTTAGTGAAGTTTTAAAGTTTTAAAACTTAAGCTCTGTGGCAAAGAATTGGAAATCCAGTAAATGTCCTTCAGTTGGGGAATGGTTTAGCAAAGTGTGGTATATGTATGTCATGGAACACTATTGTTGTATTAGAAACCAGGAGAGATGGGATTTCAGGGAAACCTGGAGGGATTTGCATGAACTGATGCTGAGTGAGATGAGCAGAACCAGAAAAACACTGTACACCCTAACAGCAACATGGGAATGATGTTCAACCTTGAAGGACTTGCTCATTCCATCAGCACAACAATTGGGAACAATTTTTGGCTGTCTGCAAAGGAGAGTACCATCTGTATCCAGATAAGGAGCTGTGGAGTTTGAACAAAGTACAAGGACTATTCCCTTTAATTTGGAAAAAAACCCAGATGTCTTATTGTTTGATCTGGTTACCTCTGAGAATTCTGTTCTCATTTAAGGATATGATTTCTCTCCCATCACACCCAATTTGGATCAAGGTACAACATGGAAACAAAGTAAAGACTGACGGAGTGCTATCTGTGGGGTGGGGTGGGGGGAGGGAAGCAAGATGGGGGAAAATTGTAAAACTCAAATAATATCTTTAATAAAAATTTAAAAAAACTTAAGCTCTTAAAATTTTAAAGTGCCGTAAATTTTTGAGGGATATGTGGTATGTAAAAACAACTTTTTGATTCAGATTTCTTCTAAAATATTCAAGTATTCATTGAAAGTACTTGTAAAAAATCTTAAATAAAATCTTAGCAAAATGATTACAACTTATCACTAGGATAATAAATTATGACCAAGTAGGATTTAATCCAGGAATGCAGGATTGGTTCAATATTAGGAAAACTATTAACATAATTAAATATATCAATAACAAACCTATCAGAAATCATCAAATCCATAGATATTGCAAAGGTTTTTGACAAAATACAGCACCCATTCCTACTAAAAACACTAGAAAGCACAGGAATAAATGGATTGTTCCTTAGAATAATAAGCAGTATCTATCTGAAACCATCAACAAGCATCATATACAATGGGGGTAGACTAGAGGCATTCCCAATAAGATTAGGGATGAAATAATGATGCCTATTATCCCCATGACTATTCCATATTGTATTAGAAATGCTAGCTTCAGCAATAAGAGAAGAAAATGTAATTGAAGGAATTAGAATTGGGAAGAAAGAGACAAACTCTCACTCTTTGCAGATGACATGATGTTATACCTAGAGAATCCCAAAAATCATCAAAAACTACTAGAAATAATTAGCAACTTTAGCAAAGTTGCAGGATATAAATATATGTATATATATACACACACATACATTTCATATATATGTGTGTGTATATATATATATATATATATATATATATATATATATATTACTAGCAAGATGCAGCAAAAAGAGCTAGAAAGAGAAATCCCATTCAAAGTAGCTTCAGCCAATGTAAAACACTTGAGAGTCTACATGCCAAGGCAGACTCATAAATTTTTTGAAAACAAATATAAAACACTTCTCACACAAATAAAATCAGATTTAAAAAACTGGGCAAATATCAACTACTCATGGATAGGCTGAGCTAATGTAATAAAAATGATGACTCTACCAAAATTAGACTACTTATTTAGTGCCCTACCAATCAAAATTCCAAAAAAATTACTTTAATGAGCTAGAAAAAAAATTGTAAGCAAATTCATATGGAGAAATAAAAAGTCAAGAATTTCCAGGGATCTAATGAAAAAAGAGCAAAAGAAGGTGGCTTAGACCTACCAGATCTAAAATTATATTATAAAGCATCAGTCATCAAAACTGCCTGGTATTGACTAAGAAATTGAGTGATGGACCAGTGGAATAGACTAGGTGCAATAGCAGGAAACAATTATAGTAATCTGCTGTTTGATAAACCCAAAGAGTCCAGCTCTGGGGATAAAAATTTTCTCTTTGAGAAAAACTGTTAGGAAAACTGGAAATTAGCATGCCAGAAACTTGGATTAGACCAACATCTCACACTCTATACCAAGATAAGATCCAAATGGGTACAGGATTTAGACATAAAAAAACAAAATTATAAGCAAACTAGGAGATCAAGGAATAGTTTACCTTTCAGATCTATGGAAAAGGAAGCAGTTTATGACCAAGGAAGAGATGGAGAATATCATTAAAAACAAACTAGATAATTTCAAATATATTAAATTAAAAACTTTTGCACAGACAAAATCACTGTAACCAAGATCAAAAGAAATGTAGTACATTAGGAAACAATTTTTACAGCTACTATTTCTGAAAAAGGACTCATTTCTAAAATATACAGAGTACTGAGTCAATTAAAAAAAAACCCAAACCATTCTACAATTGACAAATGGTCAAAGGATATACAAAGGCAATTTACAGTTGAGGTAATCAAAGCAATCCATAGTCATATGAAAAATTGCTCTAAATCATGACTTATTAGATAAATGCAAATTAATGCATCTCTTAGGTACCACCTCACACCTCTCTGACTGGCCAATATGACCAAAAAGAAAAATGATCAATGTTGGAAGGGATGTGGGAAATCAGTGGCAGTATTACATTGTTGGTGCAGCTGTGAACTCATCCAAACTTTCTGGAGAACAATTTGGGATTGCACCCAAAAAGCAACAAAAATGTGCATACCCTTTGATCCAGCAATACTATTACTGGATCTATACCCTGAAGAGATTATGAAAAAGGATACAAACATCACATGTACAAAAACATTCATAGCAGCCCTGTTTGTGGTGACAAAGAAATGGAAATTAAGTGAATGTCCTTCAATTGGGGAATGGCTAAATAAACTGTGGTATATGTATGTGGTGGAAAACTATTGTTTTATTAGAAACCAGGAGGAATGGGGATTCAGGGAAACCTGAAAAGATTTGCATGAACTGATGCTGAGAGAGCTGATGAACAGAAGCAGAAAAACATTGTACATCCTAACAGCAACATGGGGGTGATGACCAACTTTAATGGACTTTCTCATTCCATCAATGCAACAGTCAGGCACAATTTGGGTATAACTATGATGGAGAATACCATCTGTATCCAGAGAAAGAATTGTAGAGTCTAAACAAAAACTAAAGACTATTACTTTTAATTACAAAAAAAAACATGGGGAAGTTAGGTGGTACAGTGGATAGAGCACTAGCCCTGGAGTCATGGGGATCTGAGTTCAAATCCAGTTCCAAACATTTAATAATTACCTAACTGTGAGACCTTGGGCAAGTCACCTAACCCCATTCCCTTACCAAAAAAATATTATCTTATGTAATTTTCTTATTTCTTAAACCTTAGTTTTTTTCTTCCTTAAGGATATGATTTCTCTCTCATCACATTCAACTTAGATCAATGTACACCATGGAACCAATGTAAACACTAACAACTGCCTTCTGTGGGGAGTGGGGGGAGGGAAGTGAGATTAGAAGAAAAATTGTAAAATTCAAAATAAATAAATAAGTAATAAAAAAAAGAAAGAACTTGCAAAACTCTTTTTGTAGTGGCAAAGAATTGGAAATTGAGGGTATGCCCATCAATTGGAGAATGGCTAAACAGGTTATCATGCATAGAATATGATTGTTCTATAACAAACCATAAATTAATAGACTCTAGAGAAGCAGGGAATGACATAGAATCTGATGCTGAATGAAGGGAGCAGAACCAAGAGAACAATGCACACATTAAAAATAACATTATGAGATGATCAACCTTAATGGAAGCAACTCCTCTCAGCAGTTCAGAGAGCTAGGACAACCACATTAGACCAGCTATGGACAATGTGATCCCCATCCAGAGGAAGAAAAATAAAACAAAACAAAACAAAAAAAGTAAATTAAAGACCAACCCTTCAGAATCTGATGAATACTTTATAAACATTATCTCTATATCTTTCCCTTAATCCTAATTCCTTATACCATAAATGACTAATATGTAAACTTGGTTATTTAAAATATGTATGTACAATGCCTGCCTGACTGTTCACCGCTGAGTGGAGTGAGGTGGGAAGGGAGAGTGGGAGGAAATTTTGTAACTTAAACATATACATGTGCATATGAATTAAAACAAATAAATAAATACATTTTTAAAAAAAGAAAGTACTTGCAAAAACAACATCCTAGCTATTAAAAATAGTAAAGATATGTTATGCATAATTCTATGAAGTGGGAACAACTCAATTATGCAATGATGGGTGAATGACTAAATACGTATAATTAGTCAATCAGGCAATATTTATTAAGCATCTACTATGTATTAATCATTGTGTTGAATTCCAGAAACACAATGAAAGGCAAAATCTGTCTTGATTTCAAGAAGCTCATGCTCTATCACTGGAAGACAACACCAGATAATTATGTTCTAACAATCTAAATAAAAATAAATAGGTTTTTAAAAAATATGTCAACAGATGGAAAGGCAGTAGAATTAAGAGGAGATGGAAAAGACTTTCTGTACAAAAAAATGGATTTTTATCTGGAACTTGAAAGACTTAGAGAAATCAGTAGGTAGAAAGGAAGATTAGAGCAAACATTAAAGATGGTTAGATAGTATAATGAATATAACATTGGAGCTGGAATCAAGAAGGCCCGAGTTCTGAGAAACTTATTAGGTGTGAGACCCTGAACAAGTCACTTAGTCCTTCAATTTATTTTAGAGATGAGACATTTGAGACTAACAGGGGTAAGTGAATTGAATAAAGTGACGGATATAGTTAGTGTCTGAGTCTAGATTTGAACTCAAATCTTTCTTACTGAATGTCTGGTATTCTATCCCCTTTGCCAATCAGCTGAAAAATGGATTGCCTAGTAGTGGTAATAAGGGTCTAGATGAGGTTATGTGACATAAATTGTATTAGATCTAGTAAACAATTATGTAATTTTCTCTCCTTTCATTCCATAGATGTAATTTTCATTTCTATATAATAATTCTCAGATCTACTTATTAAGCCCTAGTCTCTTTACCAACCTCCTGTACCTCATTTCCAACTGCCTTTGAGACATCTTGAACTAAATATCCTTTTTTTAGGTTTTTGCAAGGCAAATGGGTTTAAGTGGCTTGCCCAAGGCCACACAGCGAGGTAATTATTAAGTGTCTGAGACCGGATTTGAACCCAGATACTCTTGACTCCAAGGCCGGTGCTTTATCCACTGTGCCACCTAGCCACCCCATTCCAGTAGATATCTTAAACTCAATATGTCCAAGATTGAACTCATTACTTTCCCCCCATGTAAGCCTCCCTTTTCCTAACCACCCTATTACTGCAAAGAGTATTTCCATTCTCCCCTTCCCCCCAGGTTCACAACTTAGGTGTCACCCTCCATTTCTCACTTCCTCTCATGCTTCATATCCACCCCTCATTGCCAACAACTCCCAATTTCACTTTTACAGTATTTCTTGAATAAGCTCCTTCCATTCTCTTCTCTGGCACTGGCATGATCCTGATGCAGCCCTTCCTCCCTTCATACCTAGCCTCCTGAAGCAACTACAATAGTCTGATGGTTGGTCTCCCTGCCACACAAGCATCTCCCCTCATTTGAGTTCATCTTTCATCCAACAACCAAAGGGATTTTTATACAGGCTCACTCTATTGATGTCATCTCCATAATCAAGAGAGAAATGATTATTTTTCTATTATAATAAAATATGAAAATTAATATTAATTTCTCTTATGTTCTCATTTAAAAGACTAGACTTTCTAAGTCAAGGAAGATTTTGAGGTTAAGGGTTGATGATGAGATTGGGATAACATTTTCCTCGATCTTAGGACTCCATCGAGCTGAGAGATTTATTTCTGACTAAATGATAAAGAGAATCTAAGTTAGGTGAATTGCAGCCCATTATTTAATAAGTTAAGGGATCTGAGTAGAGATGTGTCAGTTTGTCAGGACTGACTGAGACAGAATGATCCAGGAGAGTCCAACATCCCCTTGTCTTTCATTAGGAAAAGCCCACCTATAATTATAATAGTCATTCTCTCACTTATTATGAATTAATCAGAGTTGATTTTCATCCTCAAGAATACCCTCTTTTACTAAGGTATTTACACATTTAATGTCTTGACTTCCATACCATGTCTTTGGTCACTGAGAAGACCACTGACTTTAATTTATTATTTGCTAGTCTAATTCCTAAATTGATTATTAGTTATCCAGAAACTCTGTCTCTCAAACTAGTTTTTCCATCTCATTCCCTTTAACTTTCAGGACCAAAAATAAAATGGTCTGTTTAACATTCAGAGATTAAATTCAAAGTTGCCTCCACTTTCCAGTCTTCTTCCACCATAGCATGCTCTTCAGTTCAGTGGCACTGATCTTGCTTTTCAGTAAATGAGACACTTCAATTCCAGGCATTTTCTCTGACTGTGCACTTTCCCTATCTACAACTACTGGCATCTCTGACTTCCTTCAAATCCCAGATAAAATCTTTCCTTCTACAGGAAGCCTTTCACAAACTCTGGTGACTTCCCTTTCTAAATTATTTCCCAATTATCGTACATACCTTGTTCATGCACATGTGTTTTCATATGATCTCCTTCTATTAGTTTGTGGGCTTTTCTAGGGCAGGGATTATCTTTTGACTTTTTTTGTCTCCTTAGCACTTACTATGGAGCCTGGTACATAGTAGGTATTTAAGAATTCTTTATTGAATGACTGACATTTCCTGCTGAGCTTGAAAAAATAAAACCAGTGGGAAAGACCTGGTGAAAGACAAACTGATTGAACTCCACAAAACTGAAAATCATGAACTGATTTCCAATGAATAAAGGTAGCAGTTTTATGGAGAAGAAGATCTCTTTCTTGTATATGCTCACAAGGATTTAATTTCACATACAACAATTTATCTCGGTAAATCAGGCCTGTTCTCAATCAAATCTAAAACAAGAAACATACTGGAGGTTGGACATCGTATGAGGTTATCTCTTTTAAAACCAATATCAACAATAAAACTCTTTGTTGATAGGAAACAGAGTTGGACAGATTCATTTGACAATCTGATTACTTTTTAATAATAATAGTAAATGTTACTATATACTAACTAAAGTTGTTTTTTAAAAACTAATTAATCTCTACTTTATGTCTTATAGATAGATGTATGATAAATTATAATTTGTTTGCTTTCATATTGAATAACTAGTAAGAGAAGAAAGCCAAGGGATCCAAGAATACAAAAAGTTTGGGAACCACTATGCTAGCAACAGGAAAGCTATCAGTGCCTAAAAGTCTCTGAGGCAATAAATGAGGGGAGTTTTTTCTGTTGATCCAAGAGTAAAGACTTTTGTCTACCTTTCTTATTTAATGAGAGTGAGGTTTTAGCTGGCCAAAGTACAACACCAAAGTTCACATGCATTGTAGCTAACAGATGGGCATGATAAAGAATGGAGGCTAGGTGGGTTGAAAAAAATTGAACTTGCTTCCTTAGTCTACATTTTTTTCTGGCTCAGATTTATTTGCAGCTAAGCTAGAGAGGAGTTTAGGAATGTGTGAGATTGTCAGAATTAGATAGTTATCTGTAATAGAAGACTTTGGTTCTCTGGATCAACCAAAGAAATTACAAAAAAAAGCCTGAATGTTAGACTGGGGCAGTCTGCCCAGCTCTTGTTAGCTAGATGAGATACTGACTATAGAATTGTCTAGGATGGTTTGGCTGTTGCTGAAGAGATGAGACCAGAAGATAGCAGCAAGGGGAAAACTCACAGCAGAGAGAGACTGAGTCCAGAGGAGCAAACTGCCTAATAGTGATGCTCTGTCTAAAGAGGAGTGGTGAAATCACAGCTTCAGAAGACATCTGGACTCATGGAGCCTCACGTGTAGAAGATGACAGACCATATGGGTCCTTAATGCACAATCTCTATGCAAGCTCACTCTCCTTTCCAATGGGGTGATTATTCCAGGATTTGGTTGATGGAACATCAGAGATGAACTTCTTTCCTAAAGGAAGGATCTTTCTCTTTGCCAAAATCGCTCCATAACTAAAACCTTTTGGTTGGCCACTGTTCTTTCTTGTAAATAAATGGAAGCTGTGTCAAAGCCCAGATTGATGCCAGAGTGGATAAAGTTCTCCATTTTTCTCAGGGAGGTCTTAGTAGAAATCATGCTTTAGATACTAAAAAGTGGTATGATTCAGGGTAAGTTTTTTACCCTTTCTTAATTTCAGTTTCCTCTTTGGCATTACTAAGAAAAGACCTCTTTCTCAACTTTGTTGTGAGGGCCAAATGAAATGAAAGCACTATGTAAGTTAAAGCTGTTGGTTCTATTATTAGTGCCATTATTGAAGATAATTGGCTCCCAAGCCAGGAGGAGTGATTCACTCATCTTGCTTTTAAAAGGAGTGATTTTTATTTCTATCTCTGAGATGGTAGATACAGTTCTGGACCGTGAGTCAGAAATAACTGAATTTAAATCTGGTCTCAGACATTTACCAACTCTGAGACCCTAGGCAAGTCACTTTAAAACCTGTTTGCCTCAGTTTCCTCAACACTAAAATGGGAATAATAATAACTTACTTCATAGGCTTGTTAAGAGACTCATAAAAGAATATCTTTAAAATATTTATCACAGTGCACATGGTAATGCTTAAATACATCCTTATTCCATCCCTTCCTTCTCCTTGTAGGATAAAGCTAGGAACTCAGGCTGCCTCTCCTTTAGACTTCTCACAAGGATGGGGAGGGCCTTTCTTTCCCTTCCTCTACCAAGTACTAATGGTGCATTCTCACAAGAATTTTTCTTTCCTCTTCTTTCCTCTGTCATCATCTTGGAGTATCCTTCATCACCTCACCCTGGGGTTATTACAATAGTGGTCAGCCTGCCTCAAGTCTCTCCCCACTCTAGACCATCCTCCACCTGGTCGTCAAAGCAATTTTCCTAGAATCCAAATCTTACTATATCATTATCCTGATCAATAACCTCCAGTGGCTCCCTATCACCTCTGGGATCCAATACAAAAATCTGTGTCACCCATAAAAGAGCTTCATTGCCTAGACTCCTCTCTTTCAAATCTTTCTCTACCTCACTCCCCACCATGTACTCTTTCATGTAGTGACACTGGCTTCTTTATTTTTCAGGTATACTCCTCCATATCTTGGCTTTCTGACTGTCCCCAAGTCTAGAATGATCTCCTTCTCATCTCTACCTGCTACCTTCCCTGACTTCATTTAGGTTCCAATTTAAAAAAATCTCACTTTTTTACAGGAAACCTTTATGAAATGTAATTCTAGTGCCTTTCCTTTCTTCATTATTTCCTATTTACCCTGTATATAATTTATTTTTCCCATTTGCTTTTTTGTTATCTCTTTCATTATTCTATCACTTCTTCAGTATAGCGTCTATCTTTTGCTTTTTTTAAAAATGTATATCCTGAGAACATAGCACAAGATCCGGCACATTTAATAAATGTATTTATCAACTGTCTTGCCTGGAGATCCTAGAATTGGATTTTGAGACCAAGCTGTACTACTTCTGGCCAGAGAGAGCCATTGCTTCCTTTTTATTTCTCATCATACTCTTCAGGCAGACCTGCCCTCAAGGTCATTCCCACATTGGTCAGTCAGGCTCTCTTTTCACCCTTTTGCCTTTTGTTTTTCTCAAATCACCATTTCCCTCATGACATCGTTTGGGTTCTCTTTCTGCTGTTTTCCTCCAGTCGGGGACTCCTCATTGGGGAATCAACTCTTCCCCCTCTGCTTTGTGTGCTTTTAAAATTTTGGCTTGGAGAGTTTTCCAACATGAATTCATTCTTCATTTCCTTTTGTAAACGTTTTATTTCCCCCTTGGACCCCTCTGGAGTCTGTTCCTGGTCTGGGGAGAAGTTGAAGCTTCTCTTTATACAGTTTTAGCTCATTTCCCTTCAAGTTATTACGTTGGATTTCTATCCTGCGCCTCACAAACAGACAAAAGAGTCTTTCTGCGGGCGGAGGAGAAAAGGCAAAGGACCAGCGTCACCCCGGATCTCCCTTTTAGGGTTCCTTTTTCAAGTAAAGGGCACATTCGAGATGTTCCATGCCAAGGCATCCTGCTTCTCCAGATTTCCTTCTGGACTTCCTTCAATTCTCCTCGGGACATTCTGGGCAAGGCCATCTGGAGGGGCTCTCCCTGGGAGAGCCCTGTAGGTCTCCCATTCACCACTGGGGGGGAGCCCGCGGCAGAGCCCAGGGTGCCAGCTCCGCTGGCCGGGCGGCCTCCCGCCGCTCCCCTAGGGGCCCACCCCGGCCACGCCCCCTCCAGGCTGGCCCTGCCCCCAGCGGCCAGAGGCCGCTCCTCCCCCTCCCCCTCCCTCCCTCCCTGCCCAAGGGCTCTGGCTCTGCTTGCTCCCGGGACTCCGGGGCCACGTCCCCCTTCAGTGAGCCCCAATGCGCAAGCGAGCACCTCAGTGAGGGGATGCGCGAACGAATGCATGAGTGCATGAATGCATGAATGAATGAATGCATGCATGCATGAATGAATGCTCTTCAGTGAGGGAGCTGAGGAAAGGCGGACTTTCCTGCGCTGTCTCCCTCCGAGACCAGCACCTGAGCCTGATCCCGGCCAGTGCTCGGGGGCACTGGGAGGCCGGGCCTGCGCTGCCTGGAGCTCCCTGCCTCTGTCCGTGTGTGTGTGTGTGTGTGTGTGTGTGTGTGTGTGTGTGTGTGTGTGTGTCTCCTCTGTCTCTCCATCTCACCCTCTCTCTCCCTGTCTCTCTCTGTCTCTGTCTTTCTGTCTGTCTCTATCTCTCTGTCTCTGTGTGTCTCTTTCCTCTGTCTCTCCATCTCTGTCTCTCTCTCTCTCTGTCTCTCTCTCTATCTCTGTTTCTCTCTTTCTCTGCCCCTCTGTCTCTCTCTCCCTCTCTGTCTCTGTCTTTCTGTCTGTCTGTCTGTCTGTCTGTCTCTCTCCCTCCCCCTCTGTCCCTCTCTCCCTGTCTCTCTGTCAGTCTCTCTCTCTGTCTCTCTCTGTCTCTCTCTCCTCTGTCTCTGTCTCTCTCTGTGTCCTTCTCTGTGTGTGTTTCCCTCTCTCTCTTTCTCTGTCTGTCTCTCTCTCTGTCTCCCTGTGTCTCTCTCTCCCTTTGTCTTTGTGTGCCTCTCTTTCTCTTCTCTGTCTCTCTGACCCTCTCTCTGTCTCTGTCTCAGTCTCTGTCTCTCTCTGTGTCTCTGTGTATCTCTATTCTCTGTCTCTCTAACTCTGTCTCTGTCTCAGCCTCTGTCTCTGTCTCTGTGTATCTCTTCTCTGTCTCTGTCTCTGTCTCTCTTTCTCTGTCTCTCTTGGTCTCTCTGTCTCTCTCCCTCTGTCTTTCTCTCTGTGTCTCTTTCTTTCTCTCACTCTGTCTCTGTCTCTGTCTCTCTTTTATTACAACTTCAGAGCTACAGGTTTTCAAGCTTTCCTGAAGTTTTGATCTTTCCCTTTTTCATCTGCTTCTGCCTTTTCTTCTCCCTTTGCCATTCAATGTTGGACTTTGAAGGCTCTTTGGCCAACTCTCCGCTCCCTTCCATCCCCCCCCCCCCACCCCGGCACCCACCCAGAGATCTCATCCTCTATCATCTTTCTGACTTTTTTTACATCTCTGAGAAGAGTCTGGATCAGCCATCTCTTGAAGAAAGCGAGTTCAGGCTGAGTCCTTGCTTTGGAGGATTGCGGACCTCAGAAAGAAGGCTGCCATTCCCATGGGTTGTGGGGATTCTGATAAGAACTCTTCAGAATGGGCTTCTGTCTTCTTATGCTGTAGATTCAAGTACAATTGTCTTATTAGGGGGCGAGATTTTATTGGTATTCCCCAATCTCCAGCCATTTTTGATTGTGCACTCTGATCAGTAAAACATTTTTGAGCAGGAATTCCTAATATATTTGTATTTATGTATTTGTCCACTTGGAGCAGAGAATTGGCACAGTAGATACAGTGCCTGGTCTGGAGTCAAGAATACTTATCTTCCCGAGTTTAAATCTGGCCTCAGACACTCGCTAGCTGTATGACCCTAGGCAAGTCATTTACTCTATTTACCTATAAAAAGAGCTAGAGAAGGAAAAGCCACATTACTCTAGGATCTTTAGCAAGAGATTCTCAAATAATTGGGAACAACTGAAACAACTGAACAATAAAAAAGAACTTTGAGCTAGCAAAGACACCGAGACTATGAAGCTCCATCCTTGCTTGACCAAGAATCCACTTTCTGACACTTAATAGTTCTTTTCTTTGCAAAAAACCCTAAGATTATAGAATTTAGGGTTCAGCTGGGTGGCACAGTGGATAGAGCACCCAACCTGGACTCAGGAAGACCTGAATTCAAATCCAACCTCAGATACCTAATAATTACCTTGCTGTGTGACCTTGGGCAAGTCCCTTAACTCCATAACCTTGCAAAAAATAAACAAACAAAAAAAGATTATAGAATTTAGATCTGGAAGGGACTACAGTGATCAAAATGGTTATCTATTGATTTCATTTGATTAGTTATTAATAATATCAAAATTGTTATTTAATTGGTTCATACCCTATACAGTAAGGACTGTAACAGGAAGACCAATTTCCTTATCTGTGAAATGGGGATGACACCCATACTACCTTTCTGGAAGGGTTGTTGTAAATAAAAGGGTTCAAGTAAGCTTCAATGACTCTAAAACTTGTTTTGAAAGCCTTGCAACTTACCATGGAAACAATGTAAAGACTATCAGACTGCCTTCTGTGGGTGGTGGGGAGCAGAAAGCAAGGCTAGGGGAAAAATTGTAAAATTCAAAAATAAATAAAATCTTGCTAAATAAATAAATAAGGGGACAAAGAAAGTCTAGCAACTAAGTTGAAGTGTTTATACCTTTATGCTTAAAACAAACAAAAAATAATACTAGCATGCATAGTCTAAACTTTTACTAGAATTTGGGGACACATTATATTGAAATGTGAACTATTACAACTGTGATGATACTGGCAGTGGATTTGAAGTCCCAGGGCTTAGATCAAATGTCAGATCTCCCACTTTGTGGCAGTATGACTTTGGTCAAGTCATTTGACCTTTCTGGGTCTCAGTTTCCTTATCTGTAAAATGAGAAGTTTGGACTAAGAGACCCCTGAAGTCTCTTCTAGCTTTGACTAGTTTTCTGCTTCAGCCTTATTTCATTTCTATACTCTCTTCAATGACCCCGCAGACAGTTCTGTAAAACAGAAGGCGATCTATAATTTTTGCTGAAGGCACCATGCTTTGTCTTGCTACTCCCCAATCTTCCTTCTACATCCAGACTGGTTACATTAAAAATAGGGTTCTTAGAGTCTGACAGTTTTTCCTAAGCTATTTTTAATGATGAAACCTGCTTTTCTATTTACTGAAACCTGATAACAGAGACTTGCCTTGATGGTCATCAATCACTTCAGAAATGAAGTAATTGGAGCACATTTCAAATTAGCAAGAATAACAGAGCATACGAGTGTAGTGATTTTTCTTTGCATAAATGATGTTTCTGGTATTGATCTTGAAGGAGAGCCAGGATTTAATGAAGAAATACACTGGGTCTGGGCAATGATACAAGGAACCAAAACACAAAATTTTATTTTAATGGTCCACACTGGAAACTGTCCAAGAGAGTTTGGTTACTAAAAGTACCAGAAGAAACACACTTTTGCAGTCTTACCTCTAACATCATCCAGCACCACATTATATGACATTATAATAAGACTCCTACAAACCTCCTTTCTACCTTTTTCCCTTGCTATTACCTCCATACCTCTCTCCTTAAAAGAAATCAGGAGACCACCAACATTTCCTGTCTGTGTAACCTTGTTTTTTGTTTTAATAATTTATAGAAGCCTTCTGCATTTTAAATGTCTTCAGTCACCAATTACCCCCAGAGAAATGTTGCCTTTTAACAAGAAAAAAATAGTTAAGCAAAATCCCATACACACACACATATACATATACATATATATATATATATAATATTTAACACACATAGTCCATCACCTCTTTAGTGAAAAGAAGCTGGGTGGCACAATGGATAGAGCATTGCAATCAGAAAAACTTGAATTCAAATGTGATTTCAGACATTGTGTGATCCTGGGCAAGGCACCTGATTATCTCCCCTTTCCTACCCACAAAAAGAAGCAATATTGTCCTCTGGACTGGTCACTGCAATTCACCCAGATATATGTTAGGGTTATTTTTAATATATTATTGCAATTATTATTCATTTCTGCTTTTTAAATTTCTATGTACCAGTTTTATAATTTTGCCATGTTTTTCATCATTTGTATTTTACAACTCAATAATATTTCACTCTGTTCATGGCTCACAAATTGTTCAATCATTTCAAACTTTAAAATATAAGCCATTAAAGTTTAAAATGTCCCTAAGACATTTGGGACACTCTTCATAGAATTTGACCTATTACAAATGTGATGATTCTCACAGTTGAATTGCAGTGACGGGGTCTGGGTCCAAATACCAGGTTTGACACTCAGTGGCAAGTCACTTGACCTTTTTGAAACTCAGTTTCCTAATTTGTAAAATGAGAACTATGGAATCCCATGATGGGCATTCATTTTGTTTCCAGAGTTTTGTTATTTCCTCCCCCACCTTAAATTTGATATTTGAGGTCCTGGAAAATTAACAGCAACCAAAATTAATTAATCTTGTCTTTCATCTTTTTTTCAATTTCAATGAGATGAAACCTCAAAAATATTTTGATTTGAATTTTGCATATGATTAATTATTTAGCATATTTTATATGACTGTCTTTTCCCTTTCAAAAGAGATTTGTTCATATCTTTTGCCCAATTATCTGTCAAAGAAGTTCTTAATATTATATATACTATTATAATATATTATATATCAATATAAATATATCATAGAGTAAAATGAGTTGAGATGCATTTCCTTTGTTTTAAATTATGCTCCACCTCTAATTTATGATTAATTTATTTTATTGCACTTTAATATTTTTTCCTTTTCTAAGTTCATTAAAAGAAAAATAGGATTTACAAAATAAATATTTTCATTCCATTGCTTATGTGAACATCACAAAAATAAATTTCAGGTAAAGCTCATTCCCAAAGACACAATAATTATTTAAAAGATTTTTTTCATTGCCAAATAATAGAGATTGCAAAGAATATTATGTACATCACATTGTCAAATATAAACTCCCTTCCCCCAACCAAGTTCCATGCAATGGGGAAATATTTTCAAAAACAAAAAAAATACAACAGATAAAAATAGCATTAATACGTAGTTTTCTAAGCCAATGTGCCACAGGCAGAGATTCTCCTGGTCTAGTGACCCCCTATGTGAGTTTGACACCATTGATGTACATGTGCAATTAATCTTTCTAAGTTTAATGCTTCTGATTCATCAGCACATTGACAACAAAATTTTATTTGTCAAAAATAGAAAAGTTTTATTAATATGCCAAGTATATTGTAGTTATTTATTTGTTGAGCTGAATTGAGTTAAACAAGCTGCCTCTCAATGTATAAAAATAATAGAAACTTACCCAATAAAATCAATATTTTTTTCTCTCTAAAATCGTCTGGCTTGTATTTCCGATGTCTGTTGATTTTTTTTCTTGTCTGCCTTAAACTGGCAGGTTTCCCCCCATTGTTAGAAGTGAACTGCCAGTCTGATTAATCGACTCTCTGGGAGCCAAGCTGGGAATACTTACAGCCTCACAACCTTGCGTTGTTGGTCAACTTGATCCTGACACTTGAAATTGTAAGGACCTGGAGAGAAATACATACCCAGTCTCCACTGTGGAAGTTGACTTTGAAATGTTGCCACTAGATTCCAAAGGGCTTTCCTGGTCAAGTGGTTTCCAACCTTTTGCAGTATTCCATTAAAAGAATTTCAGAGTCCTCATTAGTTTTTAATGGCAAAGTGTATGAAGTCACAAGCTTGCTAATCTGCTAGCAATGACCATGCATTTTTAGTATTTCCAACCTACTGTAGTTTTTTACTTAAATTTCCTTCTTGATTGCCTACAGGCCTCCCCTGCAATGCAAGTCCTTTCCCCATCCCCATTCCCCCTTTTCTCAAAACTAGCACATTCTCATTTGTCTAATACAGTGGATACTAGACTAGGAAAAGTTGCGAGTCATATGGTATGGTGACATGATGGGTTATCCTAAAACTGCTATTCATGCCTCTATGGTACTGCCAGCAGCTGGTGCAGAACATATGGTGACCCCTAGACTCTCAGGCCATCTGTCCCACCATTTTTTTTTTCAGTCAAATTGGAACATAATACTAAAAGCTGTGCAAACTCTGACAGAGAAAGCAATGGATACAAGATTCAAACCCAGAGCCTCAGATTCTCTCTCTCTCTGTTCTGTCTTCATCTCTGCCTCTGCCTCTCTCTATGCACATATATACATATATGTATATGTAATACTTTATGTCATGTTATCTACATAGATATGTATGTGTGCATTGTATTCATGTGTCTATGTATCCACATACAAATGATTTAACTCTAGATATAGATAAAATTTTAAACTGTGACTTTCTTTGAATAATACTCAAATGTTTTGGGGTTTTTGGTACAAAGAAAAAAACCCTCCTCCCCTTAGCACAGGAGAGTAGCTGACATGTAATGAAGGTTTTGGGGATTTTTTTGTTGGCAAGGATGAATGGGGTATGCTTCTTTTATCTCACATGTAGAATAATTGCCTAGGACAAATACAGCACTTAATTTTTTCCTAAAACATCTGATTGCTGTTGATTATGAATGGAATGAAGACAGAGACCTGTCCTAGCAAGGATTAAAATAGTTTTGAGATTGTGTAATAGGATCATGATCTCTAAGTGTGCCACTACTTCTGGTCTTTCTCCACAAATCACATTCCCATTATCCTTAGTATCCTAGAAGCTAGTTGAAAACTTCTCTTGTCAAGATTCTAGCAGTAACCCTAAGGAATTCAGAGAGCTTTGAATACTGCTACTTATGAGGCCCCACAAGTGTGTTCCACATTGATTAACTAGTTGATATCAATTAATTGGTGTTTACTAAAGTGAATTATTGAGAAATATCATCTTTCCAACCTGAAGTATAGTCAAATCCCCATGGAAAGCTAACTCACAAGTCAAGATTTCATGTAGGAAATTCACACTTCCTGATTATTAGAATTCCTTTTCCCTCTTTGGGGAATCCTTACAGAGCTTTCCTCATATGTCTAAAGCTCCCTAAAGAATCAGGGACTTTGTAGAAGCTTGAAGCTCTCTTTTTTCCTACATGTCTAATTTGTCCTCTATCAACTCCCACTGGAATGCATTATTTGTTATTGGTCCCATCTTTCCAACAATATATTCAACATGGAGAGGGCTTGTTCCCATGCCCTGCCCTTCCAACCCCAGTCACCTTGATGCCCTCTGATACAGGTTGATGGGCTTGGCTGCTTTCTCAAAGTGTTTCTGAAACTTGAATTGCTATACATTTACTGAAATGCTCCTTTGGAATCATTTTCTTTGACTTACATAGGATGAAATGTGGGTGTAATTCTGTCAACCAAGTATATTTAGCAGTTTAGTATAAAATTTATAAATTTATTATATCTGACAATCTGATTTTACCAAATGTTCAAAGAGCTTCATTTGTCAATTTGATTAACTAGACCATTTATTCCTTTGGTTGATTCATTGTCTAGGAATTGTTCTCACATATTTTACATATTTTTTTTAGTTGTTTTTTTTTTGCAAGGCAATGGGGTTAAGTGGCTTTCCCAAGGCCACACAGCCAGGTAATTATTGAGTGTCTGAGGCTGGATTTGAACTCAGGTACTCCTGACTCCAGGGCCGGTGCTCTATCCACTGCACCACCTAGCTGCCCCATATTTTACATATTTAATTTGATTAATTGTTCCAGCAAGTATATTAGACTGTTAAAGGTGTGGGGGTGTAGGTTATAGTTCTCTTCCAAAACATCTCAATGAACCCTGGAGTCAGGAGAACCTGAGTTCAAATCCAGTCTCAGTTACATAATAATTACCTAGCTATGTGGCCTTGGGCAAGTCACTTAACCTCACTGCCTTGTAAAAAAAATTTTTTAAAGCGATATATCCAAAACATCTCAATGGTTCAGTAAAATGGATGGATCAAACTTTTCCCACCTTAACTCAAGTTTTCACCAATACATTAGGTGTGGCAAAGCATCAGGAAGGGCAATAGGTTTAAACTCTTTAGAAAAAACACATCACTGTAGAAATAAATTATGACTAATGCTGAAGATTTTTTTTTCTTAATTTTATTCTGTATCCAGTCTTTTTTTTTTTCTTACTTCTTTCATCCATGTCTTTGTTTCCTTAGTTCTGGCATATATTAGTTACTTAATAAATGCTTGTTGATTGATTTATTAAATAAAAATATATATTGGAGGGAGGGGCTAGGTGGTGCAGTGGATAGAGCACTGGCCCTGGAGTCAGGAATACCTGAGTTCAAATGTTCAAATCCGACCTCAGACGTTTAATAATTACCTGGCTGTGTGGCCTTGGGCAAGCCACTTAACCCCATTGCCTTGCAAAAAAACTTTTTAAAAATGTATATTGGAGAGAGAGAGAGAGAGAGAGAGAGAGAGAGAGAGAGAGAGAGAGAGGTGTATTGACTTGATTATTCAACCTGGAGTCAGGAAGAAAACAACAGTGGGAAAACCAACTGGAGAAAGCCAATTATATTTATAAAAGGTCTGCAATGGAGGCTACATAATTCTAATATCAATGAGGAATTAGTTTACAAGATAATTCAGAAGGAGAAAATATTAAATGCTTGGGAAAAGTCACCTTTTTTGTTTAAACACACACACAGATGGAGACAAAAAATATATATTGACAACTGCAGGGCCTTTTGCCTACTTTTGCATCTCTATGAAATTTTTAGAGAACTCTCATTATATTCATAAAATAAATCTTTAATGAAGGTATGAGAAGGGAAGTAGCAGGCTTTCAGAAATGCTATCTTTAGATTTCCTCTAATTGATTGAAAGATACAGGAAATACAAGATTCAATGTTCATTTCAATTGACTTAATGATCAAACTAATTGTTTCAGTAAAGCAAAAAGTGTTATGTTAAGAACTCTCCTCCAAAACACAAAATGGAGATCACTTTATTAAGGTCAATATGAATACTAATGTTCAACAAGGTATGAAACAGTGAGAACATAGGTGTATCCATGAGATCACAGGTCCATAGAATTTTAAATTAAATAGCAGAATTTTAGTACTGAAGTATATATATATATATATATATATATATATATATATATATATATATATATATGTATATATGAATCTATAAAGCATATGCATATATATTTACAAATATATATGTATATACAATCACTTATTTTTTATTTTGATATTTTTAATAGGAGGGAAAATAGACATTTTATAGGAAGAAATTATTTTAGAAAGGCATGAATTTCTATTTATTCAGCATATTACAATATATAACATTTGTCCAACACTGTTATTGACTTCATCATATCATACAAAAACCTTATTGGGTTATATTATATTATTCCTTCAAAAGAGGAAAGATTCCAATATATTTATATTAAAAATTACATCACATCAGGGAGACATTAAAATTCACAAAGTCCTTTGAATGGATAAAACTTAATATCAAAAATCATCCAACAAATTTATATTTTAAGAAATAGTTTTGCTGATCTTTCAGCAAATGATCCAACATGATGTTATTCTTCACTACTGAAAGCAATTCATCTTTGTCTAAATGTCACATAATTATATTTAATATTCCTCAAGAATGACATTTATTACATATAATAAAACCCACTTTTTCAATAAATTTGTGCATTCATTTACTAAAGTTTTACTTTCATTGGTCCAAATCACAATTCATTTATTTTTCTCATACTATGCTACTCTGGCCAAAAATTAACCCAACATTCTAGAAACTTTCTTCTAGGTTCCATTATATTTCAAGGGGACTAATAGCTTATTTAGTTTCATCCATTATCATTTATTCAATACTATGTGACTTGACCGCATTCTTTTATGATATACATTCAATGATATACATAATGCCATTTCTTCAGTCATTGGAAATATGTTACAGCTTGGCTGTGCTTACCACATACCTCTTCACTGCGCTTTGGATCATCTAAAATTTTTATTTAACAGGATTTCAACATTCTAACCCAAGGCCATCCAACCTTACTTTTAAAAGTTTTTATTGAAACAGTAGACAATATAATTTGATTTGCCATTTTGGTGAGAGCTCTACAGTAGCTCAGCTTCATTTACTAAAGAATGTAGTAAACTCACAGGTGAGCATACAACTTCAGGTCACATTTTGGACAGCCCTGATCTAAACCATGTAGTTTTACTGGAGGAATAAATGTGTTGAAAAGATGAGTTTTTGTACAAGGATCTTCTAAAAGTTTTCTTCATTGAGAGACATGATTCTTCCAGAGGTCAACATTATACTCCATTTAGGAAAAGCCAAATGAATACAAATTTTTGCATTTTGACCAAACTATGATATCATTTCAATAGTTACATTGATCAAAAGATACTCCCTGGGATAGTCTCACTTGTTCAACACAAAATTCCTACAGGATACATATGATCTATGTTACATTATAAAATAGAATGGATAATTGAATAATAGAATCTTAGAATGCAAAGGGATTTCAGTTGTGATATGGAAATTTCATGTGATGAGAAATTTACTACTTACTGACAAAGTATTTTGCATTTTTTGATGGTTGGGTTGTGATTGTGTGGGTTTCAATTTTATTGACTGGCAATTTATTTTCTTAGCACCTGTCTGAATTGAGCCAGAGACCTAACAATGGTGATCATATAGGGGGATAGGTGAGATTTTCATATGAGAAGATCAATTTCTTTGATAAAAGATTGCAGCTCCATGAGCAACATCCCTTTTGAGAGGAAGAAATGTATTTGTTTCAAAGATCAGAAAACACTCAAAGTGATAGGGGTAACAGTATTTTTGTTACTACTGTTGCTGCTCAGTCATTTTTCAGTTGTCCAACTCTTCATGATCTCATTTAAGGTTTTCTTGGCATATACACTGAGATGATTTGCCATTTCCTTCTCTTGTCTATTTTACAGATGAGGCAACTGAGGCAAATAGAGTTAAGTGATTTGTCCAGGGCCACATAACTAGTAAGTGTCTGACTTCAGATTTGAACTCATAAGGCTTTCTGAGTCCATACCTGACTCTCTATCCTCTGTGAAACCTAAATGTCGTTAAAGATGGAAGACGATCATGGTACAGAATGGGGACAGGACCAGGCCTTTTGATTTAGAACACAGAGCCTTTCCTTCTACATATTGATATTTCATCTAGCAGGGCTACCTTCCTGAAATGAAATGTCTAAGAATGAGAAGTTTGGGGTGAGATCAACAAAGGCAATAACATAAAGAGAGAATAAAGAGTTTAAATTGACTCAGAATTTTAATCTCAAAAAGATCAGAGAGGGGGAAGAAAGAAGGAACAAATAAATTCATAAACCCATAAATGAGAAAATAAAATTCAAAATAGACCAGCAAGAAAGAGAAATAATGAATAGATGAACATCTGGAGGATTGCCATAACTGCAAAGATGTAGCAATAGGCTAGGAATTGTTATCACGAAGAAACTATTGGGAAATGAGTTGCTATAAGAAAGAATGATATTTTTGTTCATGATCTCAAAAAAAGTTACAGAGCTTTCGGTGCTTGTTCCTAGAATATTCCCATTACAACTCTATCACAGTGACCCAATAAACATACCTTCAATTGATTTGTTGACTCTAATATTTTGCAATTCTACAATTGACTTTACCACCCTTCCCACTAATTTCTCTTTCAATTCATTACCACTTTCAATTTTTCCTTGCCATTTTAATCCAATTGTAGGAGTATAAATTGGCTTACCATGTATCCTTTCATTTGACTGTGAGAACCATTTGTGTTTCTACAAACTAATTCTCCTCACATGTCCACCAATAATAAAAAAGTATTAGTTAAATCAGAAAAAAATGCAGTCTACAAATTAATTTTTGAATCAAAGGAAAACTGCTTATAAAAGAGCATAGAGAAAGAAAAGAATTGATTGCCTGGGCCAAGATAAATAAAGGTCAAAAGAGAGAAACACAGAGAGAGAGAGAGAGAGAGAGGAGAGAGAGAGAGAGAGGAGAGAGAGAGAGAGAGAGAGAGAGAGAGGGAGAGAGAGAGAGAGAGAGAAACTAGTTTGGTAGGTAAATGTGAGGAAAGAGAATGAACAATATAGATAAATTTAAAGAAATTGGGAGAGCTCAAGCTCAGAGAAGTCAAGGGAAGAAAAAAGAACCTTTGGGAATAGACACATCAACCTAAAGTGAGAAAAACTAATAGTAGAAGCAATATATTAATGTAAAAGAGGAAGATAAAAATCACAAAATAGTATTAGAGGGAAATCATATTAATCATAAATTTAAATGTTAATGGATTAAGCAATATAATACAAGATAAGAAGGATAGGAAATGGGTATGAATGGATATGAAAACAAAATCAAACAATCAACTGTATTCAAAAAACATTAAAAAAGCCAAACATACATAATGACAATGAGAGACTAGAAGAAGATTTATTATATATCAGACAGTTCCATAAATCAGAAGTTGTTATATTACTATTAGGCAAAGCAAAAATAAACAAGCATTCACTATATTGAAAGAAAAGATACCATGCTCTTAATAAATCATAGATGAAAAGTCAATGTAAACACCAAACACGCATACAGCAAATGACATAAAATAAAAATTCATAAAGAAAATCTTAACAGAATAAGACCCCTCCAAAATATTGTTAAAAATAAAATTGAGAAACAACATTCAAAACTTCCACTTTTGGCAAAGCAAAATAAATGTAACCTTTTTCAATCTGCTAACCTCTTGAATGTTTGAAGATAGAAATTATGCTCTTTTCAAGTTTATTTTCCATATCTTTCTGAAGGTTTTCTTCTCCACAAGATTAATGAAAAAAACTTTCAGTTAGTGAAAGGACCCTAATGACCATCCAGTTCAATTTATATCTGAAAAGGAATTCTTTCTACAACATACCCAACAAGTGATCATTAGTCTTTATTTGAAGATCTCTAACAAAGAACCTGTTGTCTTCTAAGGAAATCCTTTCCATACTGCTCTATTCATGTATTTATTATTCATTTATTCACGACTTGTTTCACCACTGGATTTTGATAATTCTGTGCAACTCTGTCTCTTTTAAATCCAACTCACTTGCTAGTCTATACATCACATGGTGATGTCATTAGTTCTACTGGAAAACAAAGAACAAACAGCAACAATTCATTAATTTATTCATTCATTTGTTTGTTTCCTTTGTTCCTCCCTTCCTTCATTTGTTTGTTTGTTTGGCATTGGATCACCCTGACTCTACTAGCCTGGAAGCATGGTGGTCAACCATGGGTCTGATTTCAATGCTATTTGATATCTAATAATATTTACAACAACAACAACAACAGCAATTTTATCTGGAAGATTAAAGTTATGCTTTTCTGACCTGGGCATGTTTGCCTTTCCTTAGGCATTCTGGTGTCTCTAAGCTCCCAGGGTCTCCCCAGATTGATGTTGGACTTAGAATGGATAGTTGAAAGGTTTTATAATACTGCAGCTCAGAACTCTTAGGCTCAAATAATCCATCAACATGCCTGGCCCCTTTCCATAATCCTTAGATGACATGCAATAGTTTTTTTCTTTTTCCCTAATTGGTCAGTCGATTGAATGCAATTTTATCAAGTTGTAGAAACACATTAAATACATTTTAAAATTTTTGACTGAAGACATATAAATGCTGTTCTTACACCAATCTTTGGGTTCCTTCAATTTTGAGTAATTGGGTACTTTAAATTTTGAATGATTAATACACCTCAGTAATAATGACAGACTATAGTTTGGCATGCCATGATTATACAAGTGAGTTTTGAGGAAGACCACATATGTCAACAAAATGGCCGGGCTGTCACGAACGCTGCCTGTCTCTGCCAGTTCCTCTAAATCACATTCTACTCCCGCTCATTTGTGGCACTTGCCCCATTATGCCAGAGCCTAGTCTTCCATTTGGCAATAGCAATTTCCATTCCAGTGGCTTTGCTCCCATTCCCCAAGGACTGGATAATGAAGCATTTTTGAGTAAACTACTCATTTTATTCCTACCGTTAAGTGCAATGTTAAAAAAGAAGATGCTGGTTTCCATCATGTTGTTCTACGTTTATTTACACACACACTGGTGGTTTTCTTAAATCTTTGGAAATTGAATGCTTGCAGGAGAAAAATGGATGAACAACATAATATAACACAGTCATGAATACAAGAAAAGATCATGTGAATGTACTCATCTTTGGCTGTCCCAAAGTAACTAAATCCTTGATGTGACAGATCTTTCTCCTTGGAGATCATTGCATACTCCCATAGAATCCTCAGGCCCCTCATTTTGTCTTTGTATTTATCATTCAACTGATAGTTCTTTAAAACTATGAACCCTCGTGTACCATGCTCATTTACAGAAATGCTAAAAAGGGCAAGATGATACAACTGAGACTACATTACAATTCTATGAGAATACATTTCTTAGAATCATTCCAAATCTTCTCTCAGGTACTTACTAGATGGGTGTCCATAGGTAAGTCATTCAATTCCTTTTTATCTCAGTTTTCTCATTTGTAAAATAGTAATAATAACACCCACCTTTCAGGATTATTATGAAAATCAATTTAGATAATATATGTAAAACTGTTGGAAACCATACAATGCTCTATATGAATGATAGCTACTGTTGCTGCTGTTTTTATTTTTATTTTTCATATCTTCATCAAACAGCCATAATCAGGAGTGAGATAAGGAATATCATTTGAATCTTTAATTTCATGGAATTTCCAGATGAAGAAACTTTCATTACCAAAGGATGTGGATACCTCCTCTGAGAACTGTCAGAAGTATATGAATAGGTCAATTGACATGCCTAGGGTGAACCAGCCAGTTTGGTGATGGGGGCAAAATTTTTAATCCAGATCTTGACTCCATAAAATTCAGTTCTTTATTCACTGTGCCATGTTTGTACTGAGGGAAGGAATCAATGGCAACAGAAAAAAGTGACTGAGAGGCAGCAGCAAGGACCCAGGTGATATCATGATAGATAATTTTGATTTTATCTTAATTATCTTAATTTCAATATTACTTTTAGTGGACTTAATAGCCTGATAATAGTTTCAGTGAAGATGAATGATGGGAGGTAAGTCAGGTTAATGATAAATGACAGAAGAGCTTTGGAAGGTTCTTAGGGTTTAGAGAAAGGGGGTGAGTCTGTGCACAAAGGTAAGTAATGTAGGGCCCCTTGAAGATAGCTCAAAATAACAAGGTCTAAGTCCTCTGGTTAGGGCCTTATTTGGAAGATTTGGAATAAGATTTGGAAACTGGACTAACTTACTGAAAAATTGAAAAAAATAGGAATGTTATGTCATTGGGATTCTTGTATTTCCTTTTTCAATGACTTTCTCCCTTCTCAAATATCTCCTGGCAAGAAATTGCTCTTCATCTATCACTGTGGGGATTAATAAATATGGGCATAAATGATTATAGTTGGCTTCAGGAGTGCTGAGAAAGCACTATCCTCTCCTTTCATTCTGCCCCATCTGCTCATTGTTGTCTGAAAATTCCACCAGAGATTTATCAATGTTTATCATGCTACACATGATGTAAATCAATGCTTATCATTTTGTAAAATGCTCCTGGAAGTGATAAGATATGGTCTTTTGTCCTGTCTACTAAGGTGGAAATTGTATCTTTTCTAGAGAGAAGATACTGCTACATGGTTGATGTGATAGAAAAGAACAAATTTTCCCTTCACCTGAGAGATGGTTTGACCCAATGGATAGAGAGTTTGGTCTTGGAGTCAGAAAACAATTTCAAGTCTTGCTTCTGGCACATACTAGTAATTCTCAAAGAATCCTCTGAGGACGTCAAGGTTCCTCGCATGTTCCCTTAGATCTTTTAGGGAAGACTATAAGATGAAACCAAATTTCTTAATAATATTAAGGTTTTTAAATTTTCAAGAGAGGAAATAACAATACCCATAATCAGATTGTGCCAATAAATGTTTATTTTGGGGGATGGGGGGAAGACATGACATGCTTTAACTTTAATTATAAACATTTTCTCCATTGTTTTCTTAAGTCTCAATAATGAATAAAACAATGAACCAAGCCCTGATTTTCAATTTTGCAAATTTCTGAGGTGTCAGTGCTCATACTGAAAACTTAACAATGAGTTCTCATGAACTGGCTCCAGCATATGCTTGGATATAACCCTCAGAAACAGAAGTGCTTTGTGGAACTCTCAAAACATTTCAGGCATAAAGAGGTCCTGAGACCACAAAGTTTCTTCTAGGCAGCTCTCCAAAACAATAAGTTGCAGGGAAGTTGCTGACCTGCATTGTTAGAGGGTGTTCTGTCTCCTGAGGGTTCAACATTTAAATGAAATCACAGGTGCGGTCCTTATTCCAGTTCCTTGTGCTGTGTTAATGAAACATTTTCCTCAGAGTCCTGCTTCAATGAGCCAGCAAACTTATCATAATGGAACTGATTTGAATAGGCCTAACTTATGCTGATCAATCAGTGAAACAGCAAGAATTTAAGTGATTAATTCAGGTAATATATCAGGTGCTAGATACATGTAGAAAAATGAAATAATTCCTGCCCTCATGGCACATATGTTCTATTATAGGAGATGATAGGTAATATATGTAAATAAGTATAGACCAGATAACTTTTAGAGAGGAAGAAATTACTAAAAACCTGAGGAATCAGCAGATAATTGATGTAGATGGTGTTGCTCAGGCAGAATTTTGAAAAAAGTAAAGGATCATAAGGGGTAAAGTTCAAGTGGTGCAAACAGAAACAGTCTGAACAGAATTGTGGAGAAAAGAGTCAGAATGCCATGTGTGAGACATAATCAGAAGGTCAATTTCAATGAATCACAGTGCCCCCAGAAGAATCATAATAATGTATGTAGATGTATCAAACACCTTGGGTCACATACATCGAACAACAATCCCTAATGCAATCTGAACCAGATTAGAATGTAATTGGATGTTGAACAATGGTTGTATTTGTTGATAATTTTGTTAGCAATTAAAAAATGTAATTGGTAATAATACATTTTAGAACTAAATCAAAATGTGACTCACAGGGATAATTACATATAAATTAATGGCCCCATGAGTTTGTCATTACTGGTGTATAATATATTAAATTAAGAAAGTTGGTCTGGCAGCAAGTTGTGAAAGATATCCAAAATTAAGCAGAGAAACTTATATTTGATCATAGGGAGCCAATGGAGTTTATTAACAACCTGGTTAACCCTGAACTTTATGGCAACCATTTGAGCATCAGTCTACATACAAGATGGACTGGGGAGATGACATAGGGAGAATAATTTGGGGCTATTCTAGAAGTTCAGGTGAGAGGAGATGATCTGAACTAGGTTAGTGGCCATGTGAGTGGAGAGGAGGTGACACATAGGAGATGTAGTGTGGATTAGAGGTAGCGTGTGACAAATGATCATAGATAGATAGATAGATAGATAGATAGATAGATAGATAGATAGATATAGATATAGAGAAATATATGTATATACATATGTTCAATAGTAACAATTCCTGAAAAAAGTGTCTGACAGACAAAGGGAAGTTTGGAAGGGAGATGGATTTTAGAAAGAAGATAAGCTTGGTTTTGGAACACTTTAGTTTGACATGTCTCTTGGTCATGTTTATTGGAATATTTTGGAATATTCGAGAGGCAATTGGAGGTATGCAACTGGGGCTCAGGGAAGAGACTAGGACTAGATATAAAGATCTGGAAATCATTGACACAAAGCTACTATTAAAACTAGCAATCCTGAGGCATGGGGAAATAAGGCAGACTAAGCTGTCAATCATTTCCTGAACCAGAGGACCTGCCTGGAAATATGTTCTCCATTTTCTAGAAATTTCTGAGCAACTAAACTAAACTTAGTTGAGTTGGTTTTACCTTTGAAAGTAATTCACTGGGGTGGCTAGGTAGCACAGTGGATAGAGCACTGGCCTTGGAGTCAAGAGTACCTGAATGAAAATTTGACCTCAGACACTTAATAATTGCTTAGCTGTGTGGCCTTGGGCAAGCCACTTAACCCCACTTGCCTTGCAAAAACCTAAAAAAAACAAATGAAAAAATGAAAGTAATTCACTCCTCCTCCTCCCTTTTGAGGCATGGTGTTCTTTTTAGAACTGATTAGGAAAAAAATACAATAGCTGTCCCCAGGAAAAGGAAAGTGACTTCCCTCTTTTCACTCCCAGTTTGGGGTGGGGGGGTGGATTTAGTAAAAACTTCTGCTTTTAAATTAGCAATACCTGGAGGAGAGGAGGATTTTCTTTCCTACCATTTCCTTTATTTGCCATTTCTCAGAAGGAAGCTCCCCATCTAGCAGTTGGAAAGTCGAATTGAAAGAGTTTGAAGCATGGTTGAGAAAGTGTTCTCTCCTCAGTATATTTGCCTCTGAGTTTATTTTTCCACTCAACACAGGCACAGGTATATAGAGAGTCACTCTAGGCAGGAATGTGCTTCAAGAGTAGGACCTCTGGCAGTAGAACCACTTATGAATTTGAAAGATAGGAGCTATACAATCAGAGAAAAATGATATTGAGTCTCTCCAGGGAGAACTTGGAGAGAACTACATACATTAAGAGGAGAAGGCAACTGAAGACTTGAAATATTCAAGTTATGAGTTGGATTGACCAAATATAACCCCCTTCATTTATCTCTCACTACCAGTGTACTGTGTCCCTCTTCCCACAAACACTACATTTGTGGGAAACTGTCTGGTGTCCTGATTTATAGGAAAATGTTTTCTGATAATTTTTTTCTTATTGGTCCATCTTACTAAATAAATTTGTTAAATTATTTATATTTATTGGCAGGCTTTTAGTAGGAATCACACTTTTGACAGTATATGAGCTATAGTTTGAGGAAGGAGTATCAATGGTGAGCTGAGAGCAACAGACACTCTTACACACTGGAATCAAATTCAAGTTAGGAAGGATAATTTGGAGAGGGTGCTAGATTATTTTTAGAATTGCAACACATTCAGAAAAGTATATTTTTCTAAAGTTATCTTCTGGAGTAGACTTTTTTTCCTAAAAATCTCCATTTTATGAATGAGGAAACTTAACCACGGGGAAATTAAAATGTCAGGTTTATACTGCTATTAAATTTCAAAATTGGGGTAGCTCAATGACCCAGTGGATAGTGCCCTGGTCCTGAAATCAGAATGATTTGAATTCAAATGTAGCCTTAGACAGAGCTTGACCCTGGACAAATCTCTTTATCACAATTGCTCCCTCTCCCCTCAAAAAAAGTCTTCAAACTCAGGACCCCTGACTCTCAATCTAAGTTCTCTCTCTCTCTTTCTCTCTCTCTCTCTCTCTCTCTCTCTCTCTCTCTCTCTCTCTCTCTCTCTCCTCATTTATCTCTGAGGTTTCCTTCTATTATTTCTACTACTGGAATCAAAAGAACATAGATTTAGATGTGGAACCAAAACACACATTGTATAAATAGATGTTAGGCTCTAGGTTATGAAAAATCACAAAGATAAAAAATAATTGGTAGCTAGGCAGTATAGAGTTAAAGTTTGAGATAAATAAACCTGATTAACTGTAGGCAAAACAGCAACCTTCCTGTGTGGCCTTGCAAAAGTCACTTAACCCTAATTACTTTACTTCCAGGGTCATCTCTAATCTTTAATTCATATCTGGCTACTAAACCCAGATGGCTCCAGAGAAAAAAATGAGGCTGATGATTTAGCTTATCATCCTTTCACTCAAATCCAATTTACTTGCTTATTATGGGGCATCACTTCCCAGACGTCATCGTGGTCTTGGAGAGTGAAGGTACAACATCATCATGTGGATCCCATCACAGCTCTTTGCAAACCTAAAGTGCCATATAATAAAAGCTTATACTTTTAAATAGCAGATCCAATATTTGAATTCAGATCCTCTGATTTTAATTCAATAATTTTTTCCATAGCTATGGAGGAGGAGAGGGAAGGAAAGAAGTCAGAATAGGATTATGAATCAGCATAATTCCAGCATTGAGTTTACAGAAGAATGAATCGAATTCTCCTGAATTCTGATCTGGCATTCTTTCTAGTCTTTTTCCAGGAAAGGGTGTTCTTCATCGTACCATTCTTTCCTCCTTCATCTACACCCCAGCAGAATGTACTGAACACAGAATGAACCATAAAGAAATTAGTGGAAGAATGAGTCTTTCCCCCTACTTTTTTATCTGGCATTTATCTACATTATCTTACTTATTCTTATCTGTTTACATAGTGTTACCTTAAATAACTTTTGAGGGGGTGGGGGTTAAGGTGTTGTTTTTGTTTTTTTATCTATAAAGTTTCGTCCTATGCCTTGAAAATACTGGTAAGTGCTTAAAAAATCCTTGTATTGGATTGTATTAAGGTAGATTCACCTACTCCTTTCTCTGTTAAAAAAAAATCCACGAGAAGCCCCTGGAGATGAATTTCTTGTGATCTCCTTTCTTCTTCAGTCCAGAGGAAGCAAGGGAAAATACCATGCAAGTAGAACCTCATCATTTTGAGGCGATCTGAGAGATTATTTGTCGCAACGCTCATAAGGGACACCAGAGGGCACTGTGTACCCATGGCTGAATCGAGGCTATCCAGAGGAGTTAATGTGGTAGAAAGGGTTGGCCTAATCCGTATTTTAAAATATATTTTTCCCTTAAAGGAGAAGAAAAACTAATCTGATTCCAAACCACGTGATTTTGACACATTTCTTAGCTATTCTGAATGGGACAATAGAGTAGCCCCTTATCTCGGAGGCTCGAATACTGTCCATTGGGTCTTCCCTGGACAACACACTGCACTAAGCTTTCTAGAACTCTCTTTTTATCTCTAACTCTGATTCTCTCTTTCAGTCTGTTTCCTCTCTTTGTATGTTTTTCTCTTTTCCTCTCTGTCTCTCCTCTAACTCAGTAGTCTCTCTCTCTCTCTCTCTCTCTCTCTCTCTCTCTCTCTCTCTCTCTCTCTCTCTCGATCTCTCTCCCCTTCCCTCCCCCCAACAAAGCAAAGCACGCTGAGATTGCTTCCATTGTGAGCGGTCAGGACGGAAGCCAAATCATTACTCCAAGTTGGTCAGTAACAGGAAAATCTCCCTCCAAAGGGTTTTCATTGTTATACTTGTTTGAAATAGCCAGCCTTGCCTCCCCACCCCTGGGGTTCCTCCCATCGGGCGAAGGCAAAACCCCACCTTTCAGAGCCCGGGCCCGGGGGCTGTGTCCTTTATTTCCAATCTGACAGTTAGAAAGCCTCAGCCACTGAGAGTCGGAGCCCCCAGCCTGCTGGTGGAGGTGGAGGTAAGCAGCACTCTGGACAGCGCTGGGCGGCCCCGGGTGACCTGGCAGGTGACATACACCTAGAGTCTCACTCTGCTAGGGATGCTGGACAGCAACTTCCCTGCCCCGGGCAGGGAGTGGGCAGGAAATAGTTAATGCCTATTTGCAGGCCCAGTTCCCAGATGAGCTTGGCTTAATCCCCCCCCTCCTTCCCTCCCCCCCAGCCCCCCTCGTCTTCCTTTCTTTCTCCCCCTGAATTATTATCATTGGAGCATCCAAACGGTCCCCCCTTGTCCCAACCACCAAAGTTATTTCTCTGCAAAACTGCCGCCCCCCCCACCCCCTCGCCGGCAGGCCCTTTTTGTTGCTCCAACGCTTGCCAAGAGTTGACAAAAAAAAAAAATCAGGCAGAAAGAAAAGAAATCACCCCCTCCTTCTCCCCTCCGCCTCCTGTGGCTCCCACCCCTCCCGACAGCTGCCTGGATGAGCGTGCGGGCCGTCCAATCGGCAGCCGGAGGCAGGAATGTGAGGCGGGGCTGAGGTTAGGCTGGCTCCAATGGGCCGGGGCCGGGGCGGGCCGGGGAGCTGGCCCGAAGCTAGAGCAGCTCGGAGAAGTGAGGAGCCGCGATCAATGAGGGGCGAGCTTGCAAAGTTTGTGCCGCTCTCCCTCCGCTCTCCCTGGCCCTTGCCCGCGGCCCTGGCTGTCAGGCTCGGTGTTGCCCGACCTTGGGGTGCATGCATCGCCAGCGGGCGAGTGCGCGCGTGTGCCTGGGGACGTGCGAGAGGCGGGGAGAGGGGGGCAGCCCCAGGGGTGCAGAGAGACCCCCCCCAGAAAGAGGTGGGAGCGCCCGCCGCCGAGCTGGTGCCTAGCCGAGCCGGAGCCGGCCCTCAGAGCCCGCAGAACCCAAAGCGCACCTAAGTGACCCCCGGAGGAAGCCCGGGGCCGAGCCAGGAGGCCCTCCCCGGGCATGGTGAGGGAAGGGCCCGGGGGGAGTCAGCCCCAGCCCCGGCCCCGGCCCGACTCCGCCCAGCTCGGGAGGAAAGAGAGACTTGCTCTCTCCCCGGACGGACCGGCCATGGGCGCACAGACGCCCCAGCCCCGGTGAAAGCATGTCGCTGGCTCCGGACCGCAGAGCCCCAAGAGAGGCGGCGGCGGCGTCGTGGGGGAGCCAGGCGAGCCCGACGCCCGCAGCTCGGAACCGGGCAGAGGAAGCCTAGAACGCCGCGCCTCCTGGGCCGGCAGCCCGGGACCTGCTCCGCGTCTGCTGTCCGCGGCTTTCCTCCGCCGCCCTCTCCTCTCCCGTGGAAGTCTGAAACTTGAAGCTCTGGAGAGGGCGGACTCCCAGCCTGTGAGTACAGACCTCCCCCCCTCCCCGGGTCCCGGCTCGGCCGGGGGACGCTAGACTGGACTAGGGGGGAAAGGGGCCGACGGGACCTCCGCCGGGGGCAGGAGGAACTCCCCCACCCCACCCCGGCTGCCCCTCCGGTCCCCCTTCTCTTCAGCCGCAACATGCCCGGGACTGGCTCTCCGGACCCCGGGAGCTTTCTGCAGATGGGCCGGGCCAGGACCGGGTTCGCAGCGCCTTGAGACCCCTCTGCGGGCTCGGCTCCGAGCCGGTGGCTGGCCTCGGCGCTGTCTCTAGTGCTCGTCGCGGGGTGAGGACCTCTGTGTCCTGCCGGTCGGCCGCCCCTCGGACCCCGCCATGCCCCTGCGCGCTCCCCGGGCTCGGGGCCCCCGGGGGGTCTCCCCCTGGCTGCTGGCCCCGCTGCTGCTGGGGTTGCTGTGGGCGCCGCCGGGCCGGGCGGCGGGCAGCGCGGCGACGGAGCAGCGCCAGGTTTTCCAGGTGCTGGAGGAGCAGCCCCCCGGCAGCCTGGTGGGCACCATCCAGACGCGGCCCGGCTTCACCTACCGGCTGAGCGAGAGCCACGCCTTGTTCAGCATCAACTCCAGCACGGGGGCCCTGCGCACCACGGCCGTCATCGACCGCGAGAGCCTGCCCAGCGACGTGGTCAACCTGGTGGTCCTGTCCAGCGCGCCCACCTACCCCCACCGAGGTCCGGGTGCTGGTACGGGACCTCAACGACAACGCGCCCGTCTTCCCCGAGCCCTCGGTGGCGGTGACCTTCAAGGAGGACAGCGGCAGCGGGCGCCGGGTCATCCTGGACACGGCCACCGACGCGGACAGCGGCTCCAACGGGGTGGATCACCGCTCCTATCGGATCGTGGGCGGCAACGAGGCGGGCCGCTTCCGCCTGGACGTCACGCTCAACCCGAGCGGCGAGGGGCGCCTTCCTGCACCTGGTGTCCCCAGGGCGGCCTGGACCGCGAGGCCACGGCGCGCTACCGGCTGCTGGTGGAGGCGGAGGACAAGGGCGAGCCCAGGCGCCGGGGCTACCTGCGCGTCAACGTCACGGTCCAGGACGTCAACGACAACCCGCCCGTGTTCGGCAGCTCCCGCTACCCCGCGCGGGGGTGGCCGAGGACGCGGGCCGTGGGCTCCAGCGTGCTGCGGGTGGCCGCGACCGATGCCGACGAGGGCGCCAACGCCGAGATCCGCTACCGGCTGCAGGAGGACGGGGGCCCCTTCCACCTGGACCCCGACAGCGGGCTGCTCACGGTGCGCGAGCCGCTGGACTACGAGGCCCGGCGCCAGTACTCGCTGACCCTGCAGGCCCACGACCGGGGGCGTGCCGGCGCTCACGGGCCGGGCCGAGGCGCTCATCCAGCTGCTGGACGTGAACGACAACGACCCCGTGGTCAAGTTCCGCTACTTCCCGGCCACGTCGCGCTTCGCCTCGGTGGATGAGAACGCGCAGGTGGGCACTGTGGTGGCCCTGCTGACCGTCACCGACGCCGACTCCCCCGCGGCCAACGGCAACATCTCGGTGCAGATCCTGGGGGGGCAACGAGCAGCGCCACTTCGAGGTGCAGCGGAGCAAGGTGCCCAACCTGAGCCTCATCAAGGTGGCCAGCGCCCTGGACCGAGAGCGCATCCCGTCCTACAACCTGACCGTCTCCGTGTCGGACAACCACGGGGCGCCCCCCGGGACCGTGGCCCGCTCCTCGGTGGCCAGCCTGGTGATCTTCGTGAACGACATCAACGACCACCCTCCCGTCTTCTCCCGGCTGGTCTATCGGGTGAACCTGAGCGAAGAGGCGCCCCCCCGGCAGCTACGTGAGCGGGGTGTCTGCCACCGACGGCGACTCGGGGCTCAATGCCAACCTGCGCTACAGCATCGTTTCCGGCAACGAACTGGACTGGTTCCACATCAGTGAACACAGCGGGCTGGTGACCACTGCCGCCGCTGGGGGCCTGGACAGGGAGCGGGCTTCCCAGGTGGTCTTGAACATTAGCGCCAGGGACCAGGGGGTCCACCCCAAGGTATCCTACGCTCAGTTGATAGTGACTGTCCTGGACGTGAATGACGAAAAACCCGTGTTCAGCCGGGAAGCCGGCTACGAGGTGACTGTGGCTGAGAATGCCCCCGCGGGGACGGACCTGCTGGTCCTAGAGGCCTCGGATGGGGACCTGGGGGACAACGGGACTGTCCGATTCTCCTTCCAGGAGACTGAGACCGAGCAGAGGTCCTTCCGCCTGGATCCCGTGTCTGGCAGGCTGAGCACCATTTCCTCTTTAGATCGAGAAGAGCAAGCTTTCTACTCCCTGCTGGTCCTGGCAGTCGATCTCGGCTCTCCTCCCCAGTCTTCTGTGACCCCGGGTCAATGTGAGTCTCTCGGACGTGAATGATAACAGTCCTGTGTTTTATCCAGTCCAATACTTTGCTCACATCCAGGAAAACGAGCCAGCTGGCAGCTATATCACCACTGTGTCTGCCAGTGACCCAGACTCAGGCCCCAACGGGACCGTGAAGTATAGCATATCAGCTGGAGATACATCTCGCTTCCAGATCCATAGCCACACTGGGGTGATTTCCACAAGGATGGCCTTGGACAGGGAGGAGAAGACAGCTTATCAGCTACAGGTTGTGGCTACAGATGGGGGGCACCTGCAGTCCCCCAACCAGGCCATTGTGACCATCACTGTGTTGGACACTCAAGACAATCCCCCTGTCTTTAGTCAGGGCACCTATAGCTTTGTGGTCTTTGAGAACGTGGCCTTGGGCTACCAGGTGGGCAGTGTTTCTGCATCCACCATGGATCTGAACACCAACATCACCTATGTGATTACCACTGGAGACCAGAAAGGGGTCTTTGCTATCCACCAGGTCACGGGGCACCTGACCACAGCCAGCATCATTGACCGGGAGGAGCAATCATTTTATCAGCTGAAAGTGGTAGCCAGTGGGGGTATGGTGACAGGAGAGACCACGGTGAACATCACAGTCAAAGACTTAAATGACAATGCCCCCCATTTTCTTCAAGCGGTGGAATGGGTCAATGTGGTTGAGAACTGGCAGGCGGGGCATAGCATATTTCAGGCCAAAGCCTTGGACCCTGATGAAGGGGTCAATGGCATGGTACTCTACAGCCTGAAACAAAATCCCAAGAACCTGTTCGCCATCGATGAAAGGAATGGCAACATCAGTTTGCTCCGACCTTTGGATGTGCACGCTGGTTCCTACCAGGTAGAGATCCTGGCCTCGGATAGGGGGGTCCCCCAGCTGTCCTCTAGCTTCATTTTAACCATCTCTGTCCATGATGTCAATGACAATCCTCCAGTGTTTGACCAGCTCTCTTATGAGGTGACCCTTTCTGAGGCACAACCTGTGAACTCCCTGTTCTTCAAGGTCCAAGCTTCTGACCAGGACTCAGGAGCCAATGGTGAAATTGCCTACAGCATTGCAGAGGGAAATACAGGAAATGCATTTGGGATTTTCCCCGATGGACAGTTGTATATCAAAAGTGAACTGGACAGAGAGCTCCAAGATAGGTATGTCTTACTGGTGGTCGCCTCTGACCGAGCTGTGGAACCTCTTAGTGCTACTGTGAATGTGACTGTTATTCTGGAAGATGTCAATGATAACAGGCCACTCTTCAATAGCACTAACTATGTATTTTACTTTGAAGAGGAGCAGAGAGGTGGCTCCTTTGTGGGGGATGATCAATGCAATTGATAAAGACTTTGGGCCAAATGGGGAGGTGAGGTATTCATTTGAGACTATGCAGCCCGATTTTGAATTGAATGCCATCAATGGGGAAATCACCAGTACTCACCAGTTTGACAGGGAGTCCCTCATGAGGCAGAGAGGAGCTGCTGTGTTTAGCTTCACGGTGATAGCATCTGATCAGGGCCTCCCCAAACCTCTCAAGGATCAGGCAACAGTACAGGTATACATGAAGGATATCAATGATAATGCTCCAAAATTTTTAAAAGACTTTTACCAAGCCACCATATCAGAACTGGCTGCTAACCTGACCCAGGTTTTACGTGTATCTGCCTCTGATGTAGATGAAGGCAGTAATGGACTGATTCACTATTCTGTGGTCAAGGGAAATGAGGAGAAGATGTTTGAAATAGATGGTGCCACTGGCCAAGTGACACTGGCTGGCCAATTGGATCATGAAGCCACAGCTTCTTACTCCCTTCTAATCCAAGCAGTGGATTCTGGCACAGTCTCCCTCAATTCAACTTGCACCTTAAGCATTGATATTTTGGATGAGAATGACAACACACCTTCTTTTCCCAAGTCTATCCTGTTTGTGGATGTTCTGGAAAACATGAGGATTGGTGAGCTGGTAACCTCTGTTACAGCCACAGACTCAGACTCAGGGGACAATGCTGATATTCATTATAGCATCACTGGGACTAACAACCATGGCACCTTCAGCATCAGTCCAAATACGGGGGGTATTTTTCTTGCCAAAAAGCTGGATTTTGAAACACAGCCTTTGTACAAGTTGAACATCACAGCAAAAGATCATGGGAGACCCCCTCGATCATCTACAATGTCAGTGGTCATCCACGTTCGGGATTTCAATGACAATCCTCCTACCTTCCCTCCTGGAGACATTTTTAAATCTATCACTGAGAACCTTCCTATCGGCAGTTCTGTTCTTTCTGTCACTGCTCATGATCCTGATGCTGATATCAATGGGCAATTAACCTATGCCATCATTCAGCAGATGCCAAGAGGGAACCATTTTGGCATCGATGAAGTCAAAGGGACCATATATACCAATGCTGAAATTGATCGGGAATTTGCTAATCTCTTTGAATTAACTGTAAAAGCCAGTGATCAGGCCGTGCCCATAGAAACTCGGCGATTTGCTTTGAAAAATGTGACAATTTTGGTCACAGATCTCAATGACAATGTCCCCATGTTTATATCCCAAAATGCTCTAGCTGCAGACCCTTCAGTGGTGATTGGCTCCATCCTTACAACAATCATTGCTGCTGACCCAGATGAAGGGGCCAATGGAGAAGTGGAGTATGAGATAATCAATGGAGACACAGAGACTTTTATGGTGGATCGGTATAGTGGAGACCTAAGGGTGTCCTCGGCCCTGGTGCCTTCTCAACTGATTTACAGCCTCATTATTTCAGCCACAGACCTTGGGCCTGAGAGAAGGAAGTCAACCACTGAAATGACAATCATTCTTCAGGGACTTGATGGGCCTGTTTTCACTCAACCCAAATATATAACTATTTTAAAGGAAGGGGAGCCCATTGGTCACCAATGTCATCTCCATTGAAGCAGCCAGTCCTAGAGGAGCTGAAGCTCCAGTGGAGTATTATATAGTTGCAGTGCGGTGTCAGGACAAAGCTGCCGGACGTCTCTTTACAATTGGACGCCACACAGGCATTATCCAGACTGCCGCTATCCTGGATCGAGAGCAGGGAGCACACCTCTACATGGTGGATGTTTATGCCATTGAAAAATCAACTGTCTTCCCTAGAACCCAGAGAGCTGAGGTAATATTTCTGTTCATATGTTGGTTCTCTACATCTATCACTTGCTTATGTCTTTTTTTTCCTATAACCACATGCCTTAATTATACTTCCTTGGAGTTTCTAGAGAGCCCAGCAGACATGTACCAAAGCATGCATGCTTTGTGATTGGTTTTTACTGTTTTCTGAGTAGTAGTTGCTTGACAAGTTTTAATCTTGGTCAAACTGAGATCTTCAGCTAGGACTTGGTGGAGAATTTGTGGGGGGCGGGGGCATGGTGTGTTGTTCTGTTCAGGTAAAGACTTGGACCAAATGATCTCAAAGCTTCTTTGGAATGGAAAGTTTGAGATTCTTAAAGAGAAACAATCCTGTCAAAGAAAACTTTCTTATTTATTTCACTTCTTTTCCTAACTTAAGTATCAAACTATATTTAAATTATTCTTAGAATACCAAATTTCTACCAATTGATTGGCAATTTCAGAAGGGTGTAAACATAGAGGCAAAGGGTCAATGAAAAATACAGATTCTAAAATCTTGAATTTTTCTATGACCTAAATATCCTAGGTTGTAAGCCAAGGTTCTTTCGAACTTGACAATGGTGCACTGAAAGAAATGGAAAAAGCTCTTGAGGACTTAATATTATTCACATCAAGTCAGAGCACTAATTTATGTTCAGCATTTGGAACATGAGACCATGATCTTTTCCCCAAAAGTGGTCTTTTGAAACTCCTGGATGCCTTCTCAGATTAATGTGTTTAAATGCATATGTATGTAGGGACAGCTGGGTGGTCCAGTGGATAGAGCCACCAACCTTGGAATCAGGAGGACCTGAATTCAAATCTGACCTCAGACATTTGACACTTACTAGGGTTTAGATCCTGGACAAGTCACTTAACCCTGATAGCATCACATTGAGAGCCATCTGCAGTTATCTGGAGGGTGGTAACTGAGCAAACATCCCCTTACTTAAATCCAATTCACCTTCATGACATAGCATCACCCCCTGTCATCATGGTTTATTTACTTCAAGAACAAAGGACAATCAACAACAACAATGCATTTAAACACATTAATTATATATAAACATTACACGTGTGTATAGATACATACCCATGAATATGCACACATGTGTATGTGAAACTTTTAAATAGGCATACACATGCATGTAAATATATCCATGTACAGACATGCACATTTCACAGAGAGTCCCCAGGTTAAGAACTCCTGGTACAAATGAATAAAGTCCACATTTTTGACTGGTGTATTCATTGTCAGTCAGAAAACTTCCCTTTTGAAACAGGGAAGGCTCTTACGGCTTACTGTCCATCAGCTGATGCAGTTTTATTGAGGGAAATGTCATTATGTAACATGGCAGTCCACTTGGGCAGGCAAGATTAGGATTCTACAGTTGTGTTACCAATAGAACTATAGTTGGTTGAGATGTTTCCAGAGATACCTTCATATGTTTTCACTGTCCTGAGAATCTTAGTCATCTTATTCTTTCTCATGGAAGAACATGGAATGTGATGTGGAATGTTTCATCAATGAACAAAAATAATATGTTTGCCTCTTGAAACACATCAGTATTGTGTCTATATTGTTCCATGTGATGGCAGCTAAGAAGTATTGTTTCATTATTTTTGGCCACAACCATAATATGTTTGATGTCCACTAGAAATGATTTAGTCCACTATCTTCCAAATGATCTCTCCTCATTGGTATTTTTATAATTAGAATTTGTGTGTTTTTAATTGAAGGTGATATAGGTCATCTAGAAAATACTCTTAACAAGAATTGTGTGTGTGTGTGTGTGTGTGTGTGTGTGTGTGTTGTGAGATTTGTGAAGTGGCTATTGTGACTAAGAGGTCACTTTTTATTGTATTTTGTAAAAACAATTATGCACGTACCATTATCTTAAATAGCAAAATGCAGAAAAGTCTAAACCAGACTCAAGCTGAAACTTTTTTTTTCCTCGTTTGCTATTTTGGAAGTATTCTTTCCCCCAATTCTTCAGTGGAAGGTTCTGTCAACCAGCCAAAAACGTCTACTATCAGTGTGGTTTGTGATTCTTGGCAGAGGACCAGAGACCCCTGAGCTAATGATCCTGGGGCCCATGCTTGCATTGTTTTGTGGGTAGCCTTTTCATTTTTAAGTCTTCATTTTTTTTAACTTTCCTCCTCTCAAGGACTTCGCCCTGCCTGTAGTTTTAGCTGAGTGAGCCAGATCTATCTGTGGTACTCTGACATTGCTGCATACTCAAGGATTGTGAGAGCAAGGTTTTTTCCAGCCTCCTGGTTTAACTTTGGAAGCTAGTCTCCAGGCCAAGTTTCCTTCTCAGACTATGTCTTCTCTTATTTGGTTTCTAAGTCACCAGTTCTTGTCTTTTGTTTCTTAAGGATGCAAGGCTAAGTTAGAGAACTGCTCAGTTTAATGTGTTGTTGGCTGGAATGATGATTTCTTTTTACTTAAGACCTTTTTGCCCCACTTGGCTGGTTTCTCAGGATGGAAAACTTTGGACTAGTTTGTAAACAGAATTATTTTTACTATGTAAGAAATTAGGCCATCCATCCCAAACTGAAAATGGATTTGCTAAAATGTGTGAAACCACTTATAAGGTGCCTTTTTGCCACTGGGTAAGCCAAACATTAGAGAGCATGAGCACATTGTAGGGCAATTGGAATGGCATGACTATCGTTAAAAGATGAGTTTTTTATTGTAATATATCTATATATATATATATATATATATATATATATACATATATATATTCATTCTGAAAAATGTCTCATTACCACCTAATGACTCACACTGGTCAAATATTTGAAAAAAAAAAGACAATGGCACAGACGTTTTCTTAATGGTTGGGGTTAGAGACTTGTTCACCTGAAGGTTAAAGGTATCACATAGAGTTTGGAGGAGCTTTCAATGCTGTTCATTTGCATTTTGAGAATTGATTGGATTTAATAGAGTGATCTTATTCAGTTCTCTTAAAAATTGTAAGGGTTAAAATAACTTCTGTGAACCAAAGTGCTGAAATTGTAAACCAAGTTTAAGTTACTGAGCAGAAACCACTCCTAAAATCAAAAGCAAATGTGTTTCTGCCCCCAGAATATTGAAAGCAGTTGCTGGGAGCTAGAATTTCATATTATTATTGGTCGCATCTTCTGAGTATATACAGTAAAATCCTCTCTTTTTTTGTCAGCACAAACATAATTAATTTACTGTGATTCTTAAGGAATAAGTTATAAATTATCGCCAGTTGTCAAGATCTGGATTAAAAAAGTCTTCCTCATTTGCAATCTTTGCTCCTATGCTTTTGATAAAGTAGCCTTCAAGGGACTATGAGGCAACAGAGTCCTAAACAAGAACCCAGGCACATCACATTCCATGGCAAGCCAGTGAGCTCATTTCAGCTACATTCTTTCTCCTTCTACATACTTTGTCATTGGAAGCAGAAGACTGCATAAAGTCATGGGGTCCACCCATTCTATACTCTTACCCTGCCCTTCCCTTCTCTGTCCCTTCATTTCCTCCCATTCCTTCTCCATTTTTTCCACCTTCCTTTCCCCGTATCTTTTTACCCCTTCCTTGTTCCTCCTGTTCATTTTCTCATCCCTCTCCCTCCACTTCACTTCCTCATGTATTCTTCTCTTTCCTCTCCCCTTTGCATTTCCCCTCTCCTCTCTTGCTCTTTCCCTCCCCCTACTCTCCCCTCCTCTTCTCCATTCTCTTATCCTTCCTTTCTCCCTTTCCTCTCCCTCATCCTCCCCTTCCCTTCTTTCCCTTCTTCATCCTATCTCCCTGTTATTGTTTTCTTCCCCTCTCCCTACTTTCCCCTCCTCCATTCTCTTCTCTTTCTTCCTCCCTCCTTTTCTCTTTTCCCTCCTGATCTCCTCCTAGCTCTCCTCTGTTCTTCCCCTTCTTTTCTTTCCTCCACTCTTTCTCTTCCATCCCCTCATTCCAATTCTCCTTCCTTAATTCCCTTTCCTCCCATCCTGGTTAAGCTTCTACAAAGGCTTCTTCTCTAGTTGCAGAAACATCACATCTCAAACTTAATCCCTTTTTGCTCCAGGGGAGTGACATTAGACTACTTCTACAAAGTGAAAATTTTCACATTTTCCTTTTCCTTTCCAATTCTTCTCTTTTTAGTTTCAAACCAGGGGCAATGGACAATTTCTTTAGGATTAGAGAACTCCCCAGTACGAGCAACTTTGCTCCTGTTCATGTACCATTTGGCTAGTCTTCTGAGTTCAGCATTTGGGAGACACTTCATCATCCCCATCCACCCAATAGACTTACTTCCTTTACTTTATTAGGCATAGGCTGGTGGTTTAGCTGAGAAGGCAGCAACAGTTCTGCACTGTAGACCACAGTCATCTAAAATCTGACCCAATTTGCCTAAAACAGTCCAACCTCACATTAAACTTTACAATCAGAGGTAGACACAGAGGCTGCTTCTGGCTTTGGCAAAAGTTCATGGAATCAATATGGATCCCTAGAACTATGAGCATTATGGATCCAGGTCATATAATCATAAGAAAATTAGTTGTTAGAGCACAGGACAAGAGATGAAGAAACCCATGTTCACTGAAAGTTGGGGCTAAATAGCTAGTAGATATGATTAAAATATATGAACTGGACTCTGAGAAATGGGTTGAGGTAAGGGTACAATGTGGAAGAGTCAAAACTTGAAAGATGTACAGAAGCTTGAAGAAAAATGTCTGAAACTCAGTGGAATTTTCTGGGAATGAAACAGAGAGGTACCTTCTTTACCAAGAGGGTCAAGATCTGCCAACATCTGGGCAGCTGCAGGACAAGTATCCATTCTAGGGCATGGCTAGAGAGAAGAGAGGAAGATAGAACTTAACAAAGAATGAGCATCTTATTGTATCAGACAATGTTCTCTCAATATTTCTATGTAACAGGAAAATAAGAGCTGTCACTGATGTAGTGGTTAATATGTAGCATGCCTGGTACTGAGGGCTTTACAAATATTATCTCATTTAATCTTCAAACCAATGCTACAAGGTAGTTGCTATTACTATGCCCATTTTACAGAGGGGAAACTGGGACAAACAGAGGTTAAGTAACTTGCCTATAGTCACTTATCTACTAAGTATCTGAGATTAGATATGAACTCTGCTCTTCCTAACTTCTGACCTGGGGCTCTATCCACTGAATAAAAGTTTGAGCAGCTGGGGTCTAGGGGGGCTCTTGACCCAGATAGCTGAGGCAAAGAAAGGTAATTGGATCTGGGTATTTTTAAACATACCATATATGTCAATCTATCATTTTAGGCTTTTTATTAAACATAAGTAAGGGGTCATTCTTCACTGCATCCAAAGGTTATAGGATCATAGATTTGAAGCTAGAAAGGTCAACTATTTTCACCACCTCATTTTACAGATGGGGAAATTGAGGTCCATTCAGGCTAAGTGACTTTCCCAAGGTCAGGTGATAAAAGCATTTTCTTATCATCACTGGAACCAAGTCTTAATTGTCTGAGTTGCTGAGAACTCCATAGCCGTAATCTTTTTCCTCTCTGTGTTTATGAATCCAAGACAGATAGACAGGCATAGTCAAGCATTCATACTATTGGGCCAGACTCTTCACTCTAAAAGTGGAAATGAAGATTTACAAAGAATTAGAATGGAATATTGAAGAATGGTTTTCTTAAAGAGTCCTAAACAGGGGGCAGCTAGGTGGTGCAGTGGATAGAGCACTGGCCCTGGAGTCAGGAGTACCTGAGTTCAAATCCGGCCTCAGACACTTAATAATTACCTGTGTGGCCTTGGGCAAGCCACTTAACCCCATTGCCTAGCAAAAACTAAAAAAAAAACAAAAGAGTCCTAAACATAGGGGTGGCCAGGTGGTGTAGTGGATAGAGCACTGGCCCTGGAGTCAGGAGTACCTGAGTTCAAATGCAGCCTTAGACATTTAATAATTACCTAGTCGTGTGGCTTTGGGCAAGTCACTTAACCCCATTGCCTTGAAAAAAAAAAACAAACCTAAAAAAAAGAAGAATCCTAGACATGAAGAGTTGTTCTGACTTTGATTCTGTATTAGGATAGTTACTTTTTTTAGCTATCATGCTGATTGAGAAAATTAAAAGGCAGACCATCCTGTACCAAGTTCTAGGGTCACAAAACTCTAGCTAGAGACAATCTAGCTTAACATCCCCACATTACAGAGGAGGGTGCTGAGGACCAGGTGGTTAAGAAATTCCCCAAGTTCATGTAGCTGGCAAGTGCCAGTAGTGTAATTTGAACTTGGTCTTTTGACTTCCCATGCCAGGCTTCATTCCACTGAACCACACTGCTCCCTTATATTTTCCTTTAGAATGTGTCCTGAGAGACACAGGTGAACTCAAACATGCAAACATATAGTTGCATTTATTTTCTGATTCTCTCAAACACACCCTTCGATGCCCAACTTTGAACTGTTTCTGAATTCAATCTATTCTGGGACCAAATGGAAAGTAGAAGAAGAGAGGATTTATAGAATGTATAGAAAAGAAAACTTTTTGGTGAATAATCAAGATATGGCAGGGAAAATGCTTTTAAATGCATTTTAGAATAGGAAATCTTGTTGTATCTCATTCTTCCCCCCCTTCACTTTCAATATTAAATTGTTATAAAATTTCTTCATGTTATATAATAGAAAAAATGTTGGAATAAGATCTCCAAGCCCTCAGATTGAATCCGCTCTCTGCTTCTTATTAATTATGTAGCTTTGGAAAAGATAGAAAAGTCTCAGCCTTCCTATTCTCTCTCTGCTTATTAGTTACATAGCTTTGGAAAAGATAGAAAAGTCTGAGCCTTCCTATGGATAAAATGGTGATAATCTTTGGCCAAGAAAGGCAATAGTGGAAAAAAGTAGTGGATGGACAGTTAACCTTGAACCCAAAAAGACCCTGTGTGACCATGGGTGGAGTTATTTATCCTCCCGAAAAGTCTGTAAAAGTATAATTTGCAGAGAAATAGCTCCCCTTCCTTGGTAGAAAGTTTCCACTTTGTTCCCTATAGCAGTGAAATATCCAGTCCTGTATCCTTGTCCCTGATATTTGTATTACCTACCTGGAGGGAATGTTCACACTGAGAGTACCTCACCCAACAAAATTACAAATCCTTAAAAGATCAGAATACTTTTCTAACAAGTTTGTCATAGAAGTCAAATGAGATAATGCATATAAAACACTTTGCAAACCTGAAATGTAGGCTAAACTCTTAATTTTTAACTTGAGTACTCATTCCATTTTAAGGAATAGACCACTGAGTAGAAGCCACCAATGAGTGATTGAGATGAATATCCCAAAGAAGTCATTTGGAGTGATAACTTTTAAAATAAGGCTGGGATCAGCATGACATTCCATTGGAGAACATCACATCACTAAGATGTCATATTCTACATTAGATTGCTTTTCCCTTTGATTATAAGCTCCTTGGAGGGCAGGCAGGGGCTGTCTTTTGCACCTTCTTCTGACCCTAGGACTTTAGACAGTGACTGATTGATTTACAAAGTAGGACTACAAATTTGGTACTAACCGTATATGCATGGGAGGTATCTAGGTGATGACATGACTAAATCACCAGGCTTAGAGGTAGGATGACCATCTTCATGAGCTCAAATCTGGGCTCAGATGCTTGCCAGCTGCATGACCCTGGGCAAGTCACTTTACTCATTTTGCCTCAGTTTCCTCATCTGTAAAATGAGCTGGAGAAGGAAATGGCAAATCACTTCATTGTGTTTGCCAGGAAAAACCCCAGGTGAGGTCACAAAGAGTCAGTCATGATTGAAACAACTGACCAACCAGTAGAGTAGAGAAAAGTATTATTTCAGTGTTAAGAGCTCCCCTTTTAGGGTTCCCTAGAAATTCAGACCATTCGTTGGGTCATAAATTTAGATCTGGAAGGAATCATGAGGTCACTCACTTCAATGCTTACACATAAAGGGCAAGGAAACTAGCATTCAGAGAAAGGAAGTGATTTACTCAAGGACACAGAGGTAAAAGGTATCAAAAGTAGAATTCAACCCTTTATCCCCTGATACAATAACCAACCTACCTTCAATGCCTCCAGTGTTGATTGACCAGCGATGATTTCGAATTTAGACCCTCTCCGTTGTGTTTGGATTAGACTTGGTGCCTAGTTCTTTGATTCAGTAATTTCATCACTTCAGATAAGTACTTAAATCCCAAGGATCCTTCATGTTTTGGTACTGAGAGCCTGGATCAGCTCCGTATGCCAAAGTCAAACAATTCTCTTCCTTCTGGGTCCCATGACAAACGCATTGATTTCCTCTGAATTTGGTGAAATGAACTAATTAGTCAAGGGAGGACTTTTCTGGAATAATATGACAGTAGCTGCCTGTTTTGATTGGCCAGGAGCCTTCCCTTGAAACAGAATCTGTTGTAATCTTAGAGCTAGTGATAGATGGGGATGATTTCCCTCCAGGGTCATTATACACTTCTCAGTGTTTACTTTATATATTTTTATGCAAAGTTGAAACTTATGGGATGGTTATCTCACCCTGGTATTTGATCTCAGGGAGCACAGTGTGTGATAAGTTAAAAATTCTTTGCCTTATTTCTTATTTTCCCTAGGTTTTTTTTTTTTTGAGGTGAGGGAGAAGAAGGGAAAGGATCAGGAGAGTAACTCTCAGAGGAGTTATCCATCAGGGCATCACTGCCACTCTTCATGATTGTTTTAAATGGCAATACATTTTAAAAATGCTGTACTTCCTAGTCAAAGACATTGGTCTCAGTGAATTCATTTTTATCCCCATCAGTGAAATCAGAAAGAGTGAGTATAGTATGTGGATAAAGGGTTAGCCTTGGAGCCAGGAAGCACTGAAATCAAAATTTACCTTTGAAATGTATTGCTTGTTGATCTTGGTCAAGTCACCTAATTTCTTCTTGTCCACTGGCAATTCTTGAAGAGAATAATTTACCAACAATGTCATTATATGTCCTCAGAGAACCTGACTGAAGAAAGGTGTAAAAATTAGAAAGAAAAAAAAAGATAAAGAGAGATAAAGAAAAGGGAAAGGGAAGGAAGGAAAGATAATGAAAAGGAAAAGCAAAAAGAGATTAGAAGGAAGAAAATAATCAACATGCATTTTTAAGTGTCTATTATGTGCCAGACAACATGGGGGATGGGGTATAAGAGTAATGAATGGCATAATCTTTATTTGAAAGGCTTTTCAGCATTCTCATCCATGAAAGTTCATTTACTGTAGATTCCTGCATAGAGCAGGGATCTTGTAAATGTTTGAATGGACAATAGTATGAACAAAGTGTTGGAAAAATTATCAGATAATTATTTTATTTCTTAAATCACATTATGGGCAATAACCCTGAAATGTGATGTGATGTGAAGTGAACTACAAAATACCAGGAGGGAGCAATAACTTCTGGGTGTCAGTAGTCTCCGGAAGAGGAAGTAGTTAAGGGAATATAACAGAAGTTATGGGCTTTCGTTAGTGGAACAGCTCATATAGGGAACCTGGAATGTGGCTTCAATAATGAGCTCCTGAAAATAATGCCTCTGAAACCTGTGCTACAAACCAGATGGGCAAATTCAGAGGAACTGAGAACCATTCATACACTGTTAGAGCTAAAGACATTTCAGAGATCAACTCTTGTTGAACAGATGGAGAAACTGAACCTTTGAGAGGGGAAGTGAACTTGCCAAAGATCACGTAACTTATTTGTTGTATTAAAAATAACAATATGAGGCATTAGTACTATTATTACTATAATAATAATAAACATATTTATGTAGCACTTTGCTAATCTCATTAGATCCTCATAACAACTCTGAGGCAAGTGCTATAATTATACCCATTTTACAGATGAAAAACCTATGCTAAAGAAGTTAAATTTTTTATTAAAAATTTTATTTGAGTTTTACAATTTTTCCCCAATCTTACTTCCCTCCCGCCTCACCCCCCACAGAAAGCAATCTGTCAGTCTTTACTTTGTTTCCATGTTGTACATTGATCCAAATTGAATGTGATGAGAGAGAAATCATATCCTTAAGGAAGAAACAAAAAGCATAAGAGACAACAAGAACAGACAATAAGATATCTGTTATTTTTTTCTAAATTAAAGGGAATAGTCCTTGAACTTTGTTCAAAAGAAGAGTTAATTTTCTATGGGTCATGCCTCCAGATTTCAAGTCCTTCATTCTATGTATTTTTGAAAACTGCCAAGCTGCCTCTTTCTCATTGCCTGAAGGACTCTGCCCAAGAATGCGTAAGAGGACAGAATTTTGAGAAGGAAAGAATCATGATCAGCTACTTTGGAGTTTCTTAGAGATGGGTGACCTCATAAGAGCACCAGACAATCAGATTATCATTTGAGAACTTTGTTCTCATGTCTCAGCTTTTGAGGGAGAAGAGCTTTTTTTTAATACAACAAGAAGACATTAGAAATCTTCTGGCTCATTCTTGTATAATAAATACTATAAATCCAAACACATTCAAAACGTCCAATTTGTGAATTTACTTTGACCTAATGTTTCTCTAGGAATTAGAAGGGACTTTTTTGGTGGGACAAAAATGTGAGAGATAAGAGACCCTAATTTTTGCTTGGGATCTGTTGGGTTTGAATCCCATTTCTGATACTCACAGACTAGGGGACTATGGACAGGTCATGGACTCTCTGATTTTTTCAGTTTCTTTATCAGGGCTAAGATCTCTAATACTGACCTCCTAGCATTGTTGTACATCAGTTATGATTAAGATCATAAAGCACTGGGTAAATCAACTAACTTTTAGCTATTAAGATGTAATTATTTTCATTGATTTAAATAGAACCAGGAGCTTTTCCCTGTTCTTAATGTTTCTGTATAATTCAATATTCATATATTTGTATAATATATGATTCAAATGTGCATACTAATCAGTAAATTGCTCTTGACTTTTTAAAATTAATGCACAGTAGTTTCCATATATCCATCCATCCATCCATCTACCTACCTATGTACTCATCTATGTCTGTCTTCCTGTTTATTTTTTTCTAACTGTATATAGAATATAGAAGTTAATAATAACTTCTTAGACTTAAGATAGGAAGCAATTCTCTGTTCAAATCCATGTCTACCACTTAGCTGTGCCAATTCAGACAAGCCACTTAATGTTTCCAATCAGTTTCCTCATCTGTAAAACAAGGACAATAAGATCTGTTATAAATGCTTCATAGCATTGTTGTGAAGCTCAAATGGGTTAATTGAAGTCAAGTGCTCTGTGATTTCTAAAGTGCTGAAGAAATCAGTATTTTATGGATGCGTACATCATTCTGTGGTTCAATATGTGGTTCAACATTTTGTCGAGGAACATCAATTCTTAGATATTCCTCATTAGGATGATTCATCTGAAGTATCAAATATCTTTATCTGGAAAGGGCTTCAGAGGTGATCTGAGGTCTCACTTCTCTTTTAACAAGAGAGGAAACTGAGTCAAATGTACAAAAGCTTGCCCAAGGTCGCAGAGGTAGTTAGATGTGGAACTGGGATATGAACTTTGGTCCTAATGATATGATACTAATTTAAGAGTATTTTCACTCTGTTATATATTGATTTCAAAACATATTGTGAAATTGTTATTTTTTCTATGCTGTGGCTTTAATATCTTCCCATACCTTCACCACCAAACACACATTGTCTTATATTATCTAACATTCTTTATTTGTGAGCAAAACCAGAGTCTGGAATAACATATGCTTTATTTCTTGAGAATCTCTTACCTAAAAGCTTCTACACATGAAAGTCATTTTAAATAAGGTTAAAGTCACTCGAAAAAAGTTTTATTTAAAAATAGTTTATTATAGTCCATCCCATCATCTCCTCCTCCCACAAACCAAAATGGCAGCTGTATCTGAAACTAAATCAGGTGCCAAATCTATGTATGTAACCCCTTCCCCTCACATGTATGAAGGTGGAAAACCTCCTTCCCCCATTTCCATGTGCTATTTAGAGATCTTCCAGGGCATTAGCATTTTAATTCTGAACTCCTCCCCTTTCTGTGTCTCCCCACAAGTATTTCAGAAAGGTTACCTTAATTGAAAAATGAGCAGATCTCCTGCAAATGGAGGTTAGAAAGCATCAGAAGGTATGGAATATCATACCAATGGAATATAGCACCCCTTTTCTCACTGTTCAGCTTTCTGAGAACTACTTGGGTATTATTTAATTTGTACCTTATTTATAGGGTTAACATCACACATTTTGCTATTATGAAAAAGTCTTTATTTTGGAAAAGACTTTCTTCACTCCCTGTTGAAGAGCTTTTTAAAAAAGTTGAATATGTGGCTATTATTTTTAGTATGAATATATTATAAACAGGACTATAATATTATGCAGGACAAACATTACTACAGGGGTTTTCATTATGAATATATTAATATGTTATCAACAGAAAGACAGAACCGCACAGGATAAATATGACCATAGGGGCTTTTGTGAGTATTTTATCTTCACACATAAAGGGAAAATTCTCAGATGTGGGGAGAATATGTTGTTGTATGTTAATTGTCTCAGTCCAGGGTCTTAAGAGATCTGTACTTTGTAGGGAAAGTTGAAGCAATTACTGTCTTGTGAGATTTGAAAAGAATAGAAAAGAAAAAAGAAAAAAGAAAACAAGGAAATGTTTTAGATATTTTTGTCTTTGTTCAGTCATTTTTTCATCATGTCTGATTCTTTGTGACCTGTTGAGGGTTTTCTTGGCAGAGATTCTGGGGTGGTTCACCATTTCCTTCTCCAGTTCATTGTTCAAATGAAAAAATTGAGCTAAGCAGTGTTATGTGACTTGTCCAGAGTAGCACAGTTAGTAAGTGTCTGAGGCCAGATTTGAACTAAAAAAAAAAAATGAATTTTCCTGACACCAGGCCTGGCATTCTATCCATTGTGCCACTTGGCTGCCTCTGCTATTATCATTAGAAAGGAGAAAAGGCATATCTTCATTTGTTCTTCAGGAAATAATCTTCAAGAGAAGGGTTTAGTCCTCAGTTAGTTTTAAAATTACCAAAGATATATATTACAGATTCAGGGCGTCATTATGGTATGGTGGAAAGAGAATTTGTCTATGGACTAGTCACAGGTACTGTTTAGGACTATAATTTATGGATGAGTAACTGACCCTTATCAATGTAGGGAATTAGAGTTTCCATATTGAAAGTTCCTTAGACCAATAAAATAGCAGGCTGACAAAAGAGAAAAAAGAAGAGAACCTCAGACTAGGAGGGGACCTTAGAGACTTTAAAAAAAAATCTGAAGTACAAACATCTATATCATACAGCTTTCATTAAATATATATATATATATATATATATATATATACATATATATAATAAATTCAACACAGTTTCAAAGTGGTCTTTTGTTATCAAAGTTGTGTCCTTTTTGTCTGTTAATGAATCTCATTTTTTCCTCTGTTTTAAATGACAGCTTGTCTTTATTTCTTCCTTTTTTAAAGCCTCAACTACTAATCCTCTTCTCATATCTTCCTACTTCTTAAAAAAAGTGACAAATAAGCATAGATCCACATTAGTTAATGTTTGGAAGCATAGGAGTCATACCAAGTCCCTTGCTTCTCTGATAGACAGTGATTGAACATTTAATCACGGATCCTCTAGAGTCCAGGTTAGTCATTTCTTTCATTTTTTGACAATGATATAGTCCTAGTATGAATTATTCTTCTGGCATTGCTTCCTTCATTTTGCATCTACTGTTCACTTCATTCTACATCACTGCATACAAGTCTTTTGTCTCTTTCATAATTTTTTTATGGTACAATAATATTCCATTACATTCACATAATATAATTTATTCTGCCATTCCTCAATTGGTGGGCCCCCTCATTAGTTTGAGAGACTGCCTAATGACAACATTACTGAAAAGAATCTTTGCCAATAGATTATGCAGCTTTTGTTTGAATACTTTCAGTGATAAGAAATTCATCACCTTTTAAGACAGTCTGTCCCATTGTTGTATAACACATACTGTTAAGATGTTTTTTCCCCTATCCATGAGAACAGTTATTGACCTATCCTTCAGTTTAGGAAGATCTGAGTTCAAATCTGACCTCAGACATATACTAACTGTGTGACCCTGTGAAAGCCCTATTTGTCTCAGTTTCCTCATCTGTAAAAATTAACAAACCGCTCTAATATCTCTGTCAAGAAAACTCCACAAGGGGGCATGTCTGAAATGACTCAAAAACCAATAAGCTCACTCTCCAGTTAACTTAAGCATGGCAGATGCATCAATGTTCTTTGATTAATAAGATGAGTTACTTTAAAGTCACAGGAAAAGGTGGTCATTTGGATGTCCTCCATTGCTAACAGAACTGAGTCCCATATTCAGCACTGCACTTATTTAGCAACTCCTAAACTCAGAATACTCTACTGGGCGCTGGGGGTACAAATTGTAGCTTTGGCATGGTCTCTGGTCTCAAGGAGGGTGGTCTCATTCCAGTCTAATAGAAAAGCAAAAACACAAGCACAATTAATTGTAATAGTCTCTATCCAATAAGCATGTTGGTTGTAAAATAATGTGCTATGTGAAATTAGAGAAGGAAGATTGTTAGAGGACCAAGTGGATCAGGAAACGTTTTGTGGAGAACTTGCTCCTTGGGCTTCAGTTTTAGGTTTTAAAAGCTTAGGTTTAATGGATGGGGGGGAATTTTTAATGGGTGAAGAGAAATTGGGAGGACAACTTTGGAACCAGGAAAGAAAAGGGGAAAGAAAAAAGGAAAAGAAAAAAAAGGAGATTGAGAGCAGATCCTTTATTTAGCATCATTTTACCCTCTTAAAGATTTGAAGTCTTCAGTTTTTAATCATCATGCTTCCAGTCATCTCAACTTCTAATTCATGACAACTATAAATTTTGAAAAATCCATTTGAATAGTTCCCCAAATATTATTAGAAGGAATAGGGGTTGAATTTATGATTCAATTGCCATAAGGAAGTTCTCAACAAGGAAACTCCTTTTACTAATTTTATGCACCTTATAGTCTTTGATAGATATCTAGAACAGAGAGAAGTTATTTTTCAAGGGTCGCACAGCCAGTGTAGGACAGAGAATTGAAAATTCAATCATCTCTAGCCTGGCATTCACTGAATATGGCTATAATACATTTTATATTATATCTCATATACATAGACATATATATATATGTGTGTATATATATATATATATATACCCAAGATACATATCATATAAGAGAGATGTGCATATTGTAAACATATAATTTATTGTTAATTGTTTACTTTTACTTTTGGATTTTAAATCAAATTTCCTTAGGGAGAAAATAAAAAGGGCAGATCCATGCAATGACAAGTTGCTAGGAAATTAATTTATCACTCTGAAAGGTCATTTTGTAGGTGCTTATCCTGGTTCAGCTGTCGCTTCCCTGTCTTCCTCCCTGGTAGCTATTGGGTAGTGTTTTAATTGCCACAAATCAGTTAGCTGAAGATTATATTTTAAAGACACTCCATTAATTTGTCTCTTTAGAAGGCTAAAATATCCATTCATTCAGATGTCCAAATGAGAAGAAACAGCCTGTGATTTTACTATCCCATCACATTTTATGGCTTGGAAATACAGCATGAGGGGGAAAGATGAATTTATCCTACCAAGGTCATAATTAATTAAACATAAGCGATGATGCCTTATTATTTCAGGTCTAAGCAATGACAGATTTAGAATGCCCCTTGACCTCTGAATTGCTGGAAAACTAAGGAAGTAGGAGTGCAAATTTTCTTTGCTGGGGCAAGCCTGTATCAGAGAGGAGGGACTGTAGTTAGCTTGCCAAAAAACTTGGGTCAAACTCAACCCAGATGGCTGAGTCTGATAAAGGTGTCTATTATTGTTTATTATTCTCAGCACTTTTGTTCAGTCATTGTGTTTATATTTGTATGAAGAATCTCTGCTGCCTAGAAAAGGAGAGACTTAGCACTCCAAGAAGGTCGTTCTTTTTTTGTTTTTAAGAAGCATTTTATTTTTTTAACTTATTACTTTTTAAACCAATTTTTAAGAATATAAGAGCATAAGAACAGAGTAAAAATCCAGTTCATATTGTATCATAGATTTACTATAAAGAGACCTTTGAGTTAATTTAGTTCAATATGTTCCATAAATAGATGAGAAAGGGGCAGCTAGGTGGCTCAGTGGATAGAGCACTGGCCCTGGAGTCAGGAGGACCTGAATTCAAATCTAGCCTCAGACACAATAATTACCTAGCTGTGTGGCCTTGGGCAAGTCATTTAACCCCATTGCCTTGCAAAAACAATAGAATAAACAAAAATACAAACAGATGAGGGAACTGGAGCCAGAGCTATACCTAATCATTTCAGCACAAAACTCTCCATGGCAAGCAGTTCTGTTCAAGACTTTTTTAAAGTACATCAAGAAGATGCACAGTAATATTGGTCCCTTATTGACAGAGACCACTGAGATACTGAGAAGCTATTAGGCTGAAACCTTCCCTTTGAAAAATTCTGATTTTAACTAAAGATGCTTGCTAACCAGATGCTAAGTTCAGCTATTAAAGGAATGCAGGTGTTCTTAGGGCTTCTTCAAAGTAAATTTTCTCTGGAGACAAAGGCAGGACTCTGATCACATACAGCCATGAGTAGACCCCAGATGGGTGATGTATGACAGTTTTCGTGGTCCCTCCAATAGACACAAAGCCGAATCACTCTCTGGATTCTAGCCAACCTGGTGTTCTTGTTGTCCTTGCATGCAATATCTCATCTTCTATTTCCATGATTTTGTACTAGCTGTCCTCTATACTTGAAATCATCATAATAATACTATTAGTATCTAAAATATATATATACATATATATATAGTACTTTGATATTTGCAATGTGATATGAAAATTTTATCTTATTTGGTCTTCCCAATAACCATGGGACATCACTGCTATCATTGTCCTCATAATAAGGAACCAAAAACAGACAAAAGTTAAGTGACTAACCCAAATGCAGATTGTAGAAATAGTATTATTCCCATTTAATTGAATTAAAAATTGAGGCTCAGAGGTTAAGAGCACGTCCAAATTCATATAGATAGTACAACATAAAAACCGGGTCTGAGGAAGCCAAGCACATTATTCTCTCCCTATGCCCCACCATCTTATTAATTACTCTGAAAGTACAATTTTAAATTTTCTTCTTTTCAGGTCTTAAATAATGAAGCTCCCCCAATTTTCCTCCAATTTTCCTCCAATTTTCTGACTTCTTAATTACACTTAACTTTTTAAAAAATGTACATTATTTCATTTTGATTTTTTAATGACTTGCCAAAGGGTATATTATGTAATACAGAAAGGATTTAAACCCACTTCCAAGATTAAATAATTTCTATTTAAATGAAGTGAGTCTGAAATATGAAAGAAATCATTGGATTCCCCTTTTATCTATTTTCACATCTTATATCAAAGATTTTGTTTTAAAATGTACATAATTTTAAATAAATTTTAGTTTTTTAGCAGAATTCTATTTTATTCTTAATCTGTTTGTTTATTTTTAATAGTTGAATTTAAAAAAAATTAAAAGTATCATATGAATGCCAAGCATTTAGTGAGCAGATTTAAAAATTTTTCTTTTGTGTTAAGAGAAGGGCAGCAAATATATATGTAACAGGTTTCTAGTACAGAGAAATACTAGAAGTTTAAGAGTTAGTTACAAAGAGAAATATCTTGTCTTGGCTGTTTTGTTCCTTTGAGCAAACAGGGTAGTTTCTTTATTTCT